>NC_026007.2:45303536-45408536 GCF_000442705.2 Elaeis guineensis | reverse complement strand
TCAATAAATAGGTTATTCTTCTATCACATTGTATACATTGTGTTTGTGATACATCCTTTGAGTTAGTAGGAATGTCAATTCATATTTTCAAGAGTTGAAAATTTAAGGCATAAATTTACATAACTAACTCATAAACAGTTTCTGACCATAAGATCATCACGAGGATGGTGATCAATCCAGAAGGTTGGTGTACAATCACTTTCTTAGGGTAGATGTGTCTTGAGTCTACGGTATGGAGACATCGAAGCGAGAATACAGATATTCATTGAGAATGAGAGTACTGAGCGTGACCATATCAAGTAGTCATAAGGAAGTCTATCTTCTCGTCGATGACTTGCTCAATGCTGCAGCTGTGTGTCTAGTTCTTTGACCTGAGGTGCATCGATAGTTCACCTTGAGTGTGTTATAGTTTGACTACACCATAACTTGGTCTCTTAGCCATTCGAAACCCTGAGGTGTATGTTGGCTGTAGCATATTCATTGTAGGAACTAGATCGCACCAAGATGGGATCTATCAACCTCGATAGATGAGAGGAGTAGTCCTATGATGATCGAAAGATCGAGTCCTTAAGTCCATAGCCATGGCAGAGTAAAATAATGGAAAAAAAATTTTCATTGGGGTTTCACATCGAACTCGGATTGATCGATTAACTCATATGACTGATGTTGGGTTTGACGAGTTCACCTTAACCCTAATTCAGTCGGAACTCATGATAAAGGAACTCAATCACACAGGTAGCTGCACCGAGAGGTTCGTCTTCAGTTCTGATAGGTTGCCACCATATACTGCTAGGTGTCACTGATAGATTTTAAGAGCAATTATAATGATCTTGATGATCGATCATTCTAATTATATGAATCAGAAGAGTTCTGATCCGTCGAAAAGAGTTTCGATGATGTTGATGATGAGATCACGATATGTCTCGTTACCATACAAAATTGAACCTAACTGGATCACACTAACAAAGGTTAGGATCTGGATGTCATCAATTGGGCTAGCCCAATTGATTTGGATTAGATCCAATTAGGTTCAAGGAAATCGTGCTAGCACTCGATTGAGCCTAACTTTCTCCTCGTGTAATCTTTTCTATCTCAACTGAGCCAAATATGATTTGACTCACCTAAAAAATCTTAAAAAAAAAATTTTCAGTCTAAATGAAGCTTGTCTAGCTCAGAAAAGTCTTATCTTAATTCATGAGATGAATTTAAGACAACACCTGCTAATTCCTGTCACCTGCCATTTTCATTTTAGGACATCTGTCAAATGTTGACATATGGATCTTAAACTGAAGGCCACTTGGCAAAAGCTCACTGGAGAATTTTTGTAGAGTGTCCACATGCCAAATCTACATTAAATTGGGTGCCATAATCAGATTATGGCGGGAGTCCAATTGGATTAAGTAGGTGCCCCAAGTAGATAAAGATGGAGAGTCTTGATCAACATGGACTCTTTGGCGCCAACCTTCATTTGTGCTTATCCAAAGATGGTGCCAACATAGGAGAACCACTGGTCAGACTGCCAAACTTATTTTAGACACCAATCGATTCATTAATTTTAATTTGATTAACTTAGTAAATAGGGTTCCACCGTGTAGCCATGAATTAAGTCCATCTTAATCTAGTTAAAGACATGGACCCATTCAACTACAACTATTGGAGTTGAGTCTAGAGTGTCCTTGACCTAATCTAATTCAACTTTTGATTAGATTGGATCAATTACTCTAATTTCGTCCATTTCTTTAAGCTAACCTTAGGTCTAACCCAATTATGGACCTAATCCATCTAACCCATTGATCCACAAATTTATGCAATTGTCTTAGGTCTTAATTCACAATTCTAAACCAACTAGATAACACTTAATTCTTTTAATTAAGTATTTGGACTGATGGGTCAGGGTTTGGTATTTCGAAAATAATTTTCAAAATTGAAAGGTTTTATTTTCTGTTCACCAAATGTGTTGATTTATTTCACAAACGGATCAGCATATTTCATAAACAACAATCCTATTGTTAATTATATAACAGAAAATAACTCAATCAAAATAAATCATGAATATTCTTTTTGATCTAATCTAATACATTCATGATAAATTTTACAATTGAACCTTTACAATTAAGTCCTTTCGCTGCTTCGTCTGTATGAGATATAATCGCTCGACATCCCTACCGCCATAGGAGAACCCCATCGAATGGGAGGAGAGGGTCTTTAAACCCTACTTTTCTCCTATGACCGGACGACCATGGCAACCAACCCAATTAGACTACTTGCTACTTGGATCAAGTATATCTAAATATACTAATTTTAAAATTTAAATTTCAAAATTTAAATTTTAAATTTTAAATTTCAAACAAATTTCAAATTTCAAATTTCAAATTTTTGAATTTTAAATTTTAAATTTTAAATTTCAAAATCTAAATTCAAATTTCAAATTTAAACTTTTAGATTACTATTTAATCTATGCATGCAAATGTATATCATATTTTAGAACCCGCTCTGCTACCATTTAAAGTAAATTTCAGTGTAGGGGTAAAACGATAATTTTAAATTTTTTTCAAAATTATAATTTTATAATAAAAATTATTAATTAATCTAATTAATTAATATATATTAATCCTACATAAGAATCTAAATATGATATATATAGCATGCATTTAAATTTGAAATTTAAACTTCTACAGTAAATGTTTTACTGTTATGTGTTCAGAACACATTACCTTCGTGCAGGTAGTCGATCGCTGCATTCTGATCATCGTCGAAAAGGTTTGATCATTGCAATATATTCACACAGTATGTCTGGCCTCCGTGGATCGTCCATACGAAGCTTCCGATCTGATCGGCTCCTCACGAATGCTAGTTCATTGTAGAACCCTTTCGACAACTGATGCTGATTAAACTCCTTCAATTGATGTCTGTCGATTTCTCGGATGCTCTGGATCATTAGCAAAGATAGTAGAGAGGTTGATGAAGCTCTTTCTAAAGTCTGGTGGATTTACGACACTCGTAGCTCACCTTCTCACTTTTCGAATCCTAGGCAGAAATCCTAGGGTACTCACAAAAGATCATGCGCCCTTTCTCTCTTCTTTTCTTTTCTTTTCTCATGCAGAAGGCCTTTCTCATGCCACCCTTTCTTTCTTGGATCAGATGTCGCATGCCCCATCTTCTTTCTCATTTTAAAACGGTGCAAGACCACATCTTTTCAGCATTTTCACCGCGTGAGAGGATAAAGTTAGGTGGTTGCTCACTTGAATTCAAATCGAATTTGAATTCAAATGCCAACCAACCTATCCTTATCCACTCAAGGCATGAGAAGAGAAGGGGCATGGGTTCTTTGTGCGTGGAGAGTTTACACGAGAAACTTTTTCTCGTATAGAGCAAGTGGCGCACAAGTGGATAAGGTGGCGCATGGGATTAGTTGCTCATTCCAATTCAAATATCATTTGAATTTGAATGGCCAACTAATCAATCTTTATCCACTCAAATGGCACACAAGGGAGGGGTGTGGGAAGGCTTCTACGTGAGAGAAAATTCATGAGAACTCATTTCTCGTGAATTCAAATATGCACAGGTGAGGTGAGGTGGTGTAGGGAGATAAGTCAAGGTGGTTTGAAATTTTAAACCAATCTAATTGAACCAACTTTATCAAAATAGGTTAGGCACAATTAGACTAAGTTAAACCCAACACAATAAGGCTTAATTAGGCTCAATAAAATTCTAATCAAATCAAAAATTGACTAAGTCCAACCCTTGATCAGATCAAGGACCAAACCACCTTGGCGATTAGGTCAACTCTTAACCTAATCGGATCAAACCCAACTGAATCCAATTCAATTGGACTTGATCCAAAAATAATTACTCAATCAAATTGAGTTAATTAGTAATCAAATCACTAATTAAACCTCTCATAAATATTAAGTCCAAATTCGATAGGCAATCGGGCATCAAAGTCCATCGATATGAAACCTTGATTGAAGAGTCCCAAATCAGTGGGACTCTTGACCCCGGTACCCAAAATGTGTGGAACTCATGATCAGAGAATCCTGATTCTCGATCACAGAGTTTCAGACATGTAGGACTCAGAGTCTCCAAGTATTAGGACTCTTGGTCGAAGAGTCTCAGTCCAGTGGGACTCTTCACCAGCCATCAGATCAGATAGAAATCTCTAATGTGTGTGACCCCACAGGTTTGAACCTAATCTGGTAACACAGAAATCAATTTCTGTACTAATCGAAGTGACCATCTAGCAATGGTATCCAATATCCGGATAGGTCGAATAGTCACAATCACAATATTTAGAGCCTACGCGAATATGGTTACCGTATAATTCATCCCTTTTGACCCCTGTGTATAGGACGACTCAGGGTTAAACTGTCAATCCTGATCAGATCATCCGAATCATGCTCAACTCAAATAGTCCTGTGACTCCTCACTAGGATTATCCTGGCCAAAGTCTTGCTAAATTAAAACACGACTGTACACAGCTCCTGAACTGGAGTGGTCAATCCCATCTTGACAACACACTGATAAGTCAAGTACTTGACTACATCCAGCAGCCTTCCGTCATTAAATTAGAAATTTAGGTAGTCCAGTGCCTAAGTGTAGTGAGTTACTTGCAAGTCACTGTGGCAGTCTCAGGTCGGAGGGACAGTTATACCCATATCCCATTGGAGTAAATCTTGACAGCAGAAAAGCTCCAGAGTCGGTCATGTTCAGTGCAGATGTACCCTTACATCTCACCTGTATGTCATACCAGTGTCTCTACACTCCTTGATTAAGAGGATAACCAACCCATATGGCAGACAACGACCTATGCTTGATAAACGTTGTTGTCCTTGGTAATAATGTATCATTTGGTCGCGAACAGATTTAAGGACTAAACGACAAATCCTCCTTTGTTGAGTCTAAATAGTCCTAAGGACTTCACCACAACACAGGAGTTCATTAGAAGATGAAATAATTTATGATAAAAAATATTAAAATAATTTTTATTAATTTATAATTCATATACTAATACAAGAAAGAGCACAACCATCAACAGGCGACGATTGGCTTTAGGACACTATTCCCAACACTCTCTGCCTCACGAAGATGAGCATCACAAGAAATATGTGATGCTCTAGAAGAGTTGGGGGCTGCAACCGCATATCCCAACCCCATAATATAACTAGGTCTCCTACCAAGCACCTCATCATAGATATCATTATTTGTGGATGGGGTGAGCCCTCAGCGGTGGGCTGGGATCGTATCTCTATCTCCGGTTCTAATTAAAGAAAAAAATAAATGTAATCAAAAGTCTAAACTTCATAATGAAATTGAAATATAGAACTTAATCAATTAATACTTACATGTCTCTCCCTAGTCCCAGGAAGCCACTCTCCCATCGCTTGATGATGGGTTTTCTGATAGACATCAATCCATCTAGATAGCTGTCCTATCTCAATGTCCCTCTAAAATTTATGAATATAAATATACAGACATACATATTCTAAAAAATCATTGAAGATATATGCATGTGAACTTACTAGCTCATATTGATGCAGCGCAAATGACTTCAATCTGCTATAATGCATCACCATGAGCCTCGATCGATTATGTGCATTTCTATCGCAAAAGGCCTAATAAGCAAATGCATTCAAGATATTAGTGAGCATATTATACCACATCAATTTGATAATTCATATTTCTATTATATATAATAGTTATACTCGATATGCAGGATCCTCGTACTTGTTGCAGAGGAGATTTCAGTTGGGGCATGAAATATTCCTGTGGAGTATCTCACGTGCCCCCTGGCCCACGTGCACTGAAGACCTCCTTCCAATGGCTATGGAGCTCATATCTAAATCCCTTAAGCGATCTCTCCATATGCCTAAGGATAGCATCCCGCACATGTGGGATATCAATCTCCTCGATTCGTGCTGTAGAAATAATATACAACATATAAGATTTAAAAAAATAAAAGTTAAATATATATCAAATTAAATATAAAATAAATAAAAAAATTTGTACTTAAAAAATATAATATAATTTATATTTAGTTACCAATAAATGGTTAAGGAGGATCTGCTTCTGTGGCCTCAAAATCTTCCACCAATCGAACATCGTCAGGGGAGCGTATGCTCGGATAATGATGCCAACCATGCATATGTACGGATCTCTGACATGACACTGAACTAGCATGACATATTCTGATGGGATGACAACCCTCATTCTCTCCTTGAGATGTGCCCTCCTCTACTCCTCAAGCTTTTCATTTCTGGTGGCTCCATGAGTCCACGTAATGACAGTATCAGCTGCAACAAAATAAAAGCTTAAAATTAGTTATTTATATATAATAAAAATTTAAAATAAATTAAATATAAAAAAATTATAATATGTAAAATCAACCTGTCATAGTAGGAGATGATGTGTTTGCCTTGATAGACAGCTACAGAGATGAGGTACCGACATCTCCATGTGGGTCCCTCCTCTCAGATGGTTCTCCTAGTTGCATAGCATAAAATCAGTTATTTATACATGATTAAAAACTAAAATAAATTAAATATAAAAAATTATAATACGTAAAATCAATCTATCATGGCAGGAGATGATGTACTTATCTTTAGATGATCCGACTGCTGCTGAGATGGAGATGCGTTGACATCTCCATGTGGCGGCCTCCTGTGAGATGACCCTCCTAGTGGCATAGCTTAAAATCAGTTATTTATACATGATAAAAAAATTAAAATAAATTAAATATAAAAAATAATAATATATAAAATCAATCTGTCATTGCAGGAGATGATGTGGCTGCCTCATCTTCATATGGGCCCATTCTGTGCAATCGTCCTCCTAGTGCCATGCCTATACCAAACAGTATATTAGAGATAGTATAGTATAAATAAAAATTACATTGATACTAAATGATATATGAAATATAAGATATATGAGTTTTTTTTGAAAAATTTATATTATTATTCAATGTTTGTATCTTCATCAAGAGGATTATCAACGTCTTCATCATCATAATCTACCAATGTATAATCTTCCTCACCATCATTTATGAAGTTATCATCATTATCATCATCATCCTCTAATATGTTCAGATTTAATTCACTGACATTAACATTATTAGGTTGTATGTCATACCTAATCAGAGGAGATGTGCTTCCAATATCGGCACTGTACTATCTCAAGTCATTCCTCCTGAAAAAAATCTTCATTTGCTTCTATCTCAGAATAAACATTTATATCATAAACACCTCCTAGTGCAATCCTTTGTACAACATGCCATTCACCTTTATATCTGGTATCCTTTTTGTATATTATCTATGTTGGGTATAGAATACCCACAGTTGAAACCAGTGGAATCGACGACGGAACAGAACGGCTCCGCCCGGACTCCTACGGGAGCCGGGCTCCGCCTCCAACATCAGCTGCAGAACAGCTCCGCCCGGGCTCCTACAGGAGCCGGGCTCCACCACTGGCAACGACAACGGCTCAGCTCCGCCCGGACTCCTACGGGAGCCGGGCTTCGCCGCCGACTTCAGCACATCTCCGCCCGGGCTCCTACGGGAGCCGGGCTCCGCCTTCGACATCAGCAGTAGCTCGGCTCCGCCCGGGCTCCTACGGGAGCCGGGCTCCGCCTTCGACATCAGCAGTAGCTCAGCTCCGCCCGGACTCCTACAGGAGCCGGGCTCCACCGCCGACTTCAGCACAGCTCCGCCCGGACTCCTACGGGAGCCGGGCTCCGCCGCCGACTTCAGCACGGCTCCGCCCGGGCTCCTACGGGAGCCGGACTCCGCCTTCGACATCAGCAGCAGCTCAGCTCCGCCCGGACTCCTACGGGAGCCGAGCTCCACCGCCGACATCAGCACGGCTCTGCCCGGGCTCCTACGGGAGCCGGGCTCCGCCTTCGACATCAGCAGCAGCTCAGCTCCACCCGGACTCCTACGGGAGCCGGGCTCCACCGCCGACTTCAGCACGGCTCTGCCCGGGCTCCTACGGGAGCCGGACTCCGCCTTCGACATCAGCAGCAGCTCGGTTCTGCCCGAGCTCCTACGGGAGCCGGGCTCCTCCTTCGACTTCGACAGCAGCTCAGCTCCGCCTGGACTCCTATGGGAGCCGGGCTCCGCCTTCAGTATCAGCTGCTGGTAAGCTCCGTCCGGACTCCTACGGGAGCCGGACTTCATCTTTAACTTTGATTGCAGAGGGCTCCGCCCGAACTCCTACGGGAGCCGGGTTCCGCTTTCAGTATCCACTGCAGGTAAGCTCCGTCCGGACTCCTACGGGAGCCGGACTCCACCCACGACCCCAACCGAAAGGAGGACCCCTCCCGGACTTCTACAGAGGCTGGACTCCGATCGCTGCCGAGCCTCGACCAACAGATCCGCGCCCCCTGGCAGATCACAATAACAACCATGATCCTGTTTCACTTCCTGTAGCGGATCCCGCGCGGCTCCATCACCCCCTGCGGCGGGCCCATTACTCTCTGACAGGCTGTGTCAACGGCCACGATTCTGCTCCGCTCCCTGCGGCAGGTGCTGCACGATTCCACTACTCGCTGACAACTAGCAGCAACGGACACCGCTCCACTACCTGCAACAGGCCCTACGTGGCAGGCTATGACAATAGCCACGAGTCTACCCCACTACCCTTCGCAATAAATTCTCCTGACCATGGGCGGCCCACTACCAGACGATTACAAACGTCGCCATCAATCCGTTGCCTCCTCCGCCTATAAAAGGAGGACCCAGATACGTTATTCTCTAAGCTCATTTCTTATCTCAAAACTCTGCTAAATTCTCCGTTCGAGCACTCCATTCTTGTTGAGGCAGAGAACTGACTTGAGCGTCGGAGGGTCTTGCCGGAGCAACCCCACCTCCGGTTTAGACTTCCCTTGCAGGTCCCGGCGGCGACCGCGGCTTCCCCGACTCCAGCTTCTCCGGCGCAAGCAGATTTTTGCACCAACAGGATTGGCGCTAGAGGAAGGGCTGTGCCTTCGCAGCACCCTTGTTCTTGAAGGAGCGCTCAACGGACCCACTTCCGACCGTCTTTTCCGGTGCCCAATCTTCCTTCCCCCATCTGATGCCCTCTCGCGAGGTCTCTGCACAGCTACCTCTGGCTATGGTCGCCGATAAAGGGTGGCCGGATGACCGATCTCCGTCGGATTCCGTCAACATCATCTCGGGGGAATCCCGACGGGGGGCAGTCATCACACCAGCCGCGTCCCTCAAGCAGCAAAAAGTTGAAGAGCCCATAGCCTTCACTGAAGAAGACGCCCAGGGAGTCCAATTCTCTCATAACGATGCGGTCGTGGTTTCCTTGAACATAGCAAATTACGACGTCCGTCGCATTCTCGTCGACAACGGGAGTTCGGCCGACATCTTGTTCTCAACGTCTTTTCAAGAATGGCCACTCTTGGCGGTCATCTAAGGCCGATTTGCTTCCCCTTAATAGGGTTTACCAGTGACGCCATTCCGACGGAAGGAATGATGGCTCTAACTGTGACCGCGGGTCAGCATCCAAAGTAGTCCAGAGCTCTAGTAAATTTCCTGGTGGTAAAGGCGCCATCTGCCTACAATGCAATTCTTGGCCGACCCGGCCTCAATGCCCTCAGAGCTGTTGTTTCAACCTACCATTTGAAATTGAAGTTCCCCACCAGCCAGGGGATCGGGGAAGTCCGGGGAGACCAAGCACTGGCCAGACATTGCTACAACATTGCCTTGCAAAGAAACGATCAAGCGGACCTCTGTCCGATCGACGGATTGGATGCGCGCGATGACCTCACTGAAGAGAGGGACAGTCCAATCGAAGACCTAATACCAATTCCTTTGAATGATGGGAATGCGGAGCATGTGGTGTTAATTGGCTCCAACCTGGAGGAGGAGGTGCGGACGCGTCTTGTGGATTTCCTCCGAAGGAATGCGGATGTTTTCGCATGGGTCCCGACGGATATGCCGGAGATCAACACAGAAGTCATGGAACATCATCTGGCGGTCGACCCTAAACATCGGCCGACAAAAGAAAAAATCCAGAGTCATGCCCCGGAGAGGCAGAAGGCAATAGTCGAGGAAGTGGATAAGCTTCTCAAGGCCGAATTTATCAAAGAAGTCAATTATCCTGAGTGGATCTCCAATGTTGTTCTAGTCAAGAAAGCAAACGGCAAGTGGAGGATGTGTATCGACTTCAAAAAGCTGAATAAGGCTTGCCCAAAAGACAGCTACCCCCTTCCCAGGATCGACCAACTGGTGGACGCCACCTCGAGCCATGAGCTCCTCACTTTTATGGACGCGTTCTCCGGCTATAACCAGATTAGAATGGCATCGAAAGATGAAGAAAAGACAGCTTTCATCACTAATCGCAGCCTTTACTGCTACAGGGTCATGCCGTTCGGCCTCAAGAACGCAGGCGCCACCTATCAACGACTGGTGAACAAAATCTTCAAAGAGCAGATCGGCCGAAACATGGAGGTTTACGTAGATGATATGCTTGTAAAAAGCAGGTCTTCCGGAGATCATGTCGCCGACCTCGAGAAAACTTTTGGCGCTCTTCAAAAGTACAGAATGAAGCTGAACCCGACCAAATGCGCCTTTGGGATAACCTCAGGAAAGTTTCTGGGCTTCATGGTATCGGGGCACGGGATTGAGACCAATCCAGAGAAAATTCACGCCATCCAAGAGATGACCACCCCAAGATCGATCAAGGAGGTTCAGTGCCTCACGGGAAGGATTGCAGCTCTTAATCGCTTTGTCGCGAGGTCGGCCGAACGATGTTTGCCCTTCTTCCAAACCCTCAAGCAGCCGAAGAACTTCTGTTGGACCCCTGAATGCCAACAGGTATTCGAAGAATTAAAAGGCTACCTTAGCTCACCTCCACTGCTGGCGAAGCCCGAACCTGGGGAGGAATTATTTCTGTACCTGGCAATCTCTCCCACAGCCCTCGCAGCGGTCCTTGTCAAAGAAGAAATGAAAGTCCAGCGGCCGGTCTACTACATTAGCCGTGCGCTGAGGGACGCCGAGACCAGGTATACTAAATTAGAAAAACTGACCTACGCCTTGTTGATTGCAGTTCGGAGACTCCGACCTTACTTTCAAGGGCACACGGTGACACTACTCACCGATCAACCGATCAAGGCGGTTTTGCACCGAGCTGATACCTCTGGGAGAATGGCAAAATGGGCAATTGAGCTCACAGAATTCAAAATCAACTACAAACCTAGACCAGCAATAAAGGCCCAAATATTGACAGATTTCATAGTAGAGTGCACCATCTCCGAGGAGGCCGAACCTGAGCGAAGCAAAGTTGACGACCTGAAGGCTCGACCGAACTCCCCCAACAAAGAAACCAGCCCCTCCGATTGCTTTTGGACCCTCTATGTGGACGGATCTTCCAACATGGCAGGTGCAGGTGCAGGACTAATCTTGGTTAGTCCGGAGGGAGTCGTCGCGGAGTACACTCTGCATTTCGAGTTTCCCGCAACAAACAATGGA
Source organism: Elaeis guineensis (assembly GCF_000442705.2). NCBI lineage: Eukaryota > Viridiplantae > Streptophyta > Magnoliopsida > Arecales > Arecaceae > Elaeis > Elaeis guineensis. The sequence continues at coordinate 45,397,068 of NC_026007.2, read as the reverse complement.
GCGGAATATGAAGCTCTGATTGCAGGATTAAGGGTCGCCAAAGAGCTTGGAATAGGTCGACTCCGGGTGCACAGCGACTCCCAACTTGTGGTGGGGCAAGTCAGCGGGAGCTATGAAGCACGGGAGGACAGCATGGCCAAATATCTTGAGAAAGTGAAGGAGTTCACCCCTACCTTTAGCAGTTTCGACATCAGGCAAATTCCAAGGTCGGAAAATACCAGAGCCGATCTTCTCTCCAAGCTGGCGACATCGGCTCCGACCGAATTGCCCAAAGGCATCCTCTTTGAAGTTCTAAAACATCTGAGTACGGAAGAACCGCGGTCCGTAATGGAGATCGACCACGAGCCCAGCTGGGTCGACTCACTGACAATCTATCTTAAAGATGGGGTCCTCCCCCAGGACGCGAAAGAGGCCCGAAAGCTCCGAAATCAAGCCTCCCGGTACATCCTTTATGAGGGCAAATTGTACAGAAGATCATACTCCTTGCCCCTTTTAAGGTGTCTCCGGCCCTCAGAAGCTGACTACGCTTTATGGGAAGTACACGAGGGAGCTTGCAGAAACCATCTGGGAGCCAGATCTTTATCCCACAAGTTACTCCGTCAAGGATACTACTGGCCAACAATGCATCGTGATTCGATCGAATATGTCAAAAAATGTGATCGATGCCAGAGATACGCCAACATCCAGAGACAACCCGCTACCGGGCTCACGCCCTTGAGTGCCCCATGGCCTTTTGCACAGTGGGGGATGGATATTCTAGGCCCCTTTCCCATGGCGTCCGGTCAAAGGAAGTTTCTCCTTGTAGCGATCGACTACTTCACCAAATGGGTCGAGATCGAGCCACTAGCAAAAATCACAGAAGCGAAAGTGCAGGATTTCATCTGAAAATCAATCGTATGCAGGTTCGGTTTGCCTAGAACCCTAATCACTGATAATGGACGGCAATTCGCAGGAGCCAGATTCGCTAAATTCTGTGAAGATCTAAACATCTCCCATAACTTCACATCAGTGGCCCATCCTCAGGCAAACGGCGAAGCTGAGGTAACTAACAGAACCCTTTTGCAGAGAATTAAGACAAGGCTTGAAAGAGCAAAAGGAACTTGGGCGGACGAGCTTTATCATGTGCTATGGGCGTACCGAACTACCCAGCGGTTGCCTATAGGGGAGACTCCCTTTGCTTTAGCCTTTGGTACGGAAGCCGTCATCCCGATCGAGCTTAAACTCCCGTCGGCATGAGTCATGGCATTCGACGAACCCCAAAATGCACAAAGTCTCAGAGCCAACCTCGACCTGCTGGAAGAAAGGCGGGAGATTGCTCAGGTTCGAATGGCAGCCTACAGACAGAAAGTTGCCCGATATTACAACGCCCGGGTCAAGAACAAGGCATTTAAAGCAGGAGATCTAGTGCTCCGACGAGCTGCTGTCTCGCAACCACAGGACCAGGGGAAACTTGCCCCAAACTGGGAGGGACCTTACGAGGTCAAGGAAGTAGTCCGGCCTGAAACTTATTATCTTAAAGAGCTCGGAGGAGCCGACCTCCCGCGACCATGGAACTCAGAAAACTTACGGATATACTACCAGTAATTTCGTCCTAATCAAAAAATGCGTGCCCATATGTCTTGGGACAATTCAAGCAAACTGTATCAAAAACAAGAGGGCAACCTCTTAAAATCGAAGGCCCGGTTCTTTTAGACCGGATGGGGGGAGAGGCCTCGCAACGCCCATATGTGCCCCCACAACCCTGTTAGGGACAGGAGGAGAACCTCGCCCTAACTTGAGCAAAGTCGAAGGCCCGGTTCTTTTAGACCAGATGGGGGGAGAGGCCTCGCAACACCCATATGTGCCCCCACAGCCCTGTTAGGGACAGGAGGAGAACCTCGCCCTAACTTGAGCAAAGTCGAAGGCCCGGTTCTTTTAGACCGGATGGGGGGAGAGGCCTTACAACGCCCTAATGTGCCCCCGCAGCCCTGTTAGGGACAGGAGGAGAACCTCGCCCCAACTTGAGCAAACTCGGAGACCCGATTCTTCTAGACCGGATAAGGGAGAGACCCCACAGCGTCCTAAAGCACCCCCGCAAGCCAGGTCGATAACGCGAGGAGGACCTCACGCCGGCCCGAGCAAAACGAAAGGTCCGGACTCCTACGGGAGTCGGGTCCCAACGACAAAGAAGACTTCACCCGGACTCCTACGGGAGCCGGGTTTCGCTCTCAGTATCAACCGCTGGTAAGCTCCGTCCGGACTCCTACGGGAGCCGGACTTCATCTTTAACTTTGATCGCAGAGGACCCTGCCCGGACTCCTACGGGAGTCGGGGAATGCCTCCAACATCAGCTGCAGAACAGCTCCGAGGGAAATGAAAGGTCCGGACTCCTACGGGAGCCGGGTCCTAACGACAAAGAAGGCTCCACCCGGACTCCTACGAGAGCTGGGTTCCAGCGACAAAGAAGGCTCCACCCGGACTCCTACGGGAGCCGGGTCCCAACGACAAAGAAGGCTCCACCCGGACTCCTACGAGAGCCGGGTTCCAGCGACAAAGAAGGCTCCACCCGGACTCCTACGGGAGCCGGGTCCCAACGACAAAGAAGGCTCCACCCGGACTCCTACGAGAGCCGGGTTCCAGCGACAAAGAAAACTTCACCCGGGCTCCTACGGGAGCCGGGTTCCAATGACAAAAAAGATTTCACCCGGGCTCCTACAGGAGCCGGGCTCCATCGCCGACATCAGCTACAGGACAACCCCGCCCGGACTTCTACGGAAGCCAGACTTTGCCTAGGACTTTGATTGCAGGAAAACGAAAGCTTTGCCCTGGCCCCTACGAGAACCAAGCTACTCCAACTTCAGGAGGACTTCTCCGCTCGGACTCCCAAGGGAGTCGGACTCAGCTCCGACTTCAACAGAGAAAAAACCCAAGCAAAAAGGAAAGCAAACAGTGCCCGAAGGCAACGGAAGCTTGAATCCCCAAATTCAAGCCCTAGGAGGGACTTCGGGCCCGAAGGGCCCCAAGCGAACCTGCAGCCGTCGACGGAATGACAATCGGGTATCTTCGAACGGTGTGAGAACCGAAAAAGTAGCTCGGCAAACGACAACCCCACATGAACTGAAGAGGTCGCCGACGACCTTGGGACGACGTTATACAGACGAAGAGAAGGAAAGGAAAATGAAGAAATTCGACGGGCAACTATTTAATGCGAGATGCAGACGAGGTAACAAAATCTCTTTTTCATTTAACAAGAGTATACGTTACAGGACCCGGTGGGTCAGAAAAAAAAAAGAAAAAGAAGATACATGTCATTACGAGTCTCACAAGCACGGTTCGGGCAGGACGAATCGGAGGCCGCTCCGAGCTACGAACTCCTCTCTCCGTCTCTATCCTTCTCAGTCGCGTTCTCCAGTGCGTGTAACAGCTCTCGCCCCATCTCGCCTCATTCTGTTTCCGAAGTCCCAACCCTAGCGGGAAAGGGGTGGGATAGATCTCCGGAGGCGGTAAGGGCAACGGCGGCAGTAGCGAAGACCTATTTCAAGAAGAACCAGAGTCACCTCGAAAGCGGTAGCGACGCTAGAGATGTGCCTCATCTCCGAGCGCCCCACAACAACCGCCATCTAAATTGCTCCGGCAAGGTCGGCATGCGCTACTTCCACCGTCCCCGCAACAAGTTTCACTGCCTCGCCATCGATGCCGACCGCCTCCGGTCCCTCGGCCCCGACGGCATCAAGGATCTCGTCATGGCTTATGATGGCAGCTCTGCCCTCTTGACCGGTATCACCCCGCCTTGCTACTCCGAAATTCGCGAGCAGAATAACTTCACCGACAGCCCCCATTACTAAACCCCCGTTGTTGAAGGAATTCTTCCTCGAGCCCCCTTTAAAACGACGGAGATTCTCACCGGCCGCTATTCTCCTCCTCACCTTCCTCCAAGCCCTAAAAATCCCCTCAAGAACAGCCTCCAGAGTAGAGGACATGGTGTGGAAACCCTCAGAGAAGAATTGGAGGGGCAAGGACTGGTGCGAGAGAGGCAAGACTCTCAGGCGAAAGAAAAGCGCCAAGATGAAGCCGTGAAAGGACTGAGGGGTTTAAATAGCCGATGGATCCTAGCGCAGTTATGGCAGCGAGCGTTCCTAGGCCAGCTGGTGTGTGCCACGTGTCGCGCTTATCCCCTTCATTGCTATCGAGGGTTGACCGCTCGCAAATTCTCGTGGCACGGCGCTTGGGATCGCGTTTCAACGGGGGTTTCGAAAAAACTCTTCAGGTCACCTTCATCGAAAAGTGGGCTCTGGCGTACACACATTAAATACCAAAATATCTGGAGGTGGCAGTGCGCAGGATTCGAAGGGACGGTTCCGACTGTACCCATCTCTCTCTCTCTGTACTTCCTTCGTTTGAAATTCAAACTCGAAAGTAGGGGGACTAGTGTTGGGTATAGAATACCCACAGCCAAAACCAACGGAATCGACGACGGAACAGAACGGCTCCGCCTGGACTCCTATGGGAGCCGGGCTCCGCCTCCAACATCAGCTGCAGAACAGCTCCGCCCGGGCTCCTACAGGAGCCGGGCTCCACCACCGGCAACGACAACGGCTCAGCTCCGCCCGGACTCCTACAGGAGCCGGGCTCCGCCGCCGACTTTAGCACAGCTCCGCCCGGGCTCCTACGGGAGTCGGGCTCCGCCTTCGACATCAGCAGTAGCTCGGCTCCGCCCGGACTCCTACGGGAGCCGGGCTCCGCCTTCGACATCAGCAGCAGCTCAGCTCCGCCCGGACTCCTACAGGAGCCGGGCTCCACCGCCGACTTCAGCACAGCTCCGCCCGGACTCCTATGGGAGTCGGGCTCCACCGCTGACTTCAGCACGGCTCCGTCCGGGCTCCTACGGGAGCCGGGCTCCACCTTCGACATCAGCAGCAGCTCAGCTCTGCCCGGACTCCTACGGGAGCCGGGCTCTGCCGCCGACTTCAGCACGGCTCCGCCCGGGCTCCTACGGGAGCCGGGCTCCGCCTTCGACATTAGCAGCAGCTCAGCTCCGCCCGGACTCCTACGGGAGTCGGGCTCCGTCGCCGACTTCAGCACGGCTCTGCCCGGGCTCCTACGGGAGCCGGGCTCCACCTTCGACATCAGCAGCAGCTCGATTCCGCCCGGGCTCCTACGGGAGCCGGGCTCCGCCTTCGACTTCGACAGCAGCTCAGCTCCGCCCGGACTCCTACGGGAGCCGGGCTCTGCCTTCAGTATCAGCTGCTGGTAAGCTCCGTCCGGACTCCTACAGGAGCCGGACTTCATCTTTAACTTTGATTGCAGAGGGCTCCGCCCGAACTCCTACGAGAGCCGGGTTTCGCTTTCAGTATCCACTGCAGGTAAGCTCCGTCCGGACTCCTACGGGAGCCGGACTCCACCCACGACCCCAACCGAAAGGAGGACCCCTCCCGGACTTCTACAGAGGCCGGACTCTGACCGCTGCCGAGCCTCGACCAACAGATCCGCGCCCCCTGGCAGATCACAATAACAACCATGATCCTGTTCCACTTCCTGTAGCGGATCCCGTGCGGCTCCATCACCCCCTGCGGCGGGCCCATTACTCTCTGACAGGCTGTGTCAACGGCCATGATTCTGCTCCGCTCCCTGCGGCAGGTGCTGCACGATTCCACTACTCGCTGACAACTAGCAGCAACGGACACCGCTCCACTACCTGCAACAGGCCCTACGTGGCAGGCTATGACAATAGCCACGAGTCTACCCCACTACCCTTCGCAATAAATTCCTCTGACCATGGGCGGCCCACTACCAGACGGTTACAAACGTCGCCATCAATCTGTTGCCTCCTCCGCCTATAAAAGGGGGACCCAGATACGTTATTCTCTAAGCTCATTTCTTATCTCAAAACTCTGCTAAATTCTCCGTTCGAGCACTCCATTCTTGTTGAGGCAGAGAACTGACTTGAGCGTCGGAGGGTCTTGCCGGAGCAACCCCACCTCCGGTTTAGACTTCCCTTGCAGGTCCCGACGGTGACCGCGGCTTCCCCGACTCCAGCTTCTCCGGTGCAAGCAGATTTTTGCACCAACAATCTACTTTGCTTGACTAGCTAGTATGAAAGAATCGGATTGGTACCATGTTCTCACAAAGTTGATGCTTGTGAAGTATACATTTTTGTAAATACTAGTCCTATTATTGCTGATATCCCACCATTGACATTTAAACAGGTAAATAAATCATTTTAACCGATATTTTAACTGTATAATATCTATTAAGATACCATAATATTCAATCTCATTATCTCCATTAGTTTTCAACATCAAAATTTTACTATTTTGAGTCCGTCTCTGCATATCAAGATCCCTTGTATGAAATCTCATGCCACCAATAATACATGAGCTATAACATGAAGCCCTAGGATCGAGGTGGCATGTCAAATCATAGTGTTCCTTGGTTGCACCATCTTCCTTATTATGATACATTAACATCATTTGCAACAACATGCGTATAAGTTATGATAAATCATTTGTACACATTACATGTAATAAAAAGTTGAATAAAACTGCTATAGTGCTTACACGTTATTTGAACCAAGTTGCCAACTTTTTTTGATGTCGTCTCTTGATATCTCTATTATTTTATCACAATAATGTCTCTATGCTCTCTACAATAAATACATGCTTATTATTTATTTTACCTCATGAAAAGTATATAATGTTGATTATATAAAAGTACTTAGTCCATAAAATAATAGATTTCTTCATAATTATTTAGTACATAGAAATGCGTCAGGTCATGCTCTTCTATGTCCATATATTTGTACTTTCTTCCATCAATGGGATGAACATTAATCTTGAAAATATAATGTAGATTCAATGTCAACCCACTCCTTATCTGCATTGCGGTCTTTACAATTGAATCATATTTCTATGTCATCGAGGTACATCGAACATAATATAAGACACTATAAAAATGTATACTTTCACAATTGATCTTTCTGGTTGTGTCATATTTCACATATGTTGTTTCAACTTATATAATAATTTGCACATACAAAATGATAAAAATAAATATAAAACATGCATAATAAGAATTATAATGGTTGTAAATTAAGCAAAAAAATCAATCATTTTATAATATTTACTGTTCAATAGGATACATCCATCGGTATTGGACTGGCCTGATAAGCAAAGCCTCCCTTGGAAGGTGAATCACCAAGTATACCATAATATCGAAAAATGATGGTAGAAATTTTTTTTTGAACTTACACAGAATTAGGACAATGTCTAATTGAAGCTTCTAAGTATATCAACTTGAAGTTTTCGACAACATAATTTCTCGAAAGAAAATATCCAATTCAATAAGTGCATTCTGTACCTTTGGGGTGGAGAAGTCACTCATCACAACGGATGTAAGACATTGCATCATAACATGAGAGTCATGACTCTTCATATCCAAGATACTGCCACCTTTCAAGTTCACATGGCTTGAAATATTGGAGGCAAAACCATCAGAAACTTTATGATTTTTAACTACTCACAAAAATCTCTTTTTTCATCTCCATGTAATGTATAACTTGCAGTTGGCATTAAGTATTTCTCACCATCACATGACATCTAGTGCAACTCATACCGTAATCCCATTCTTTTCAGATCTAGCCGAGAATTTGAATTATCTTTTGTTTTTCCCTTGATGTTAAGAAGTGTCCCAATAACATTATCATAAATATTCTTCTCAATATATATAGCATCCAAGTTATGATAATGTAGGAGATGTTGCCAATAAGATAATTTAAAACATATGCTTTGCTTCATCCGGTTCAACTTTGATTTATTACACTTTCGCTTGATACTTATAGAAACTTTGCCGAATTTGACACTGTCCATGGCCTCTAGTTGTGCCAATATGTCATCTCCACTCATCACACAAGATGACCCATACATCTATGATTTTCCATTGAAAAATCGATTCTGATGGGTTCTTCAAGAATGATTAGATGGTAAAAATCGATAATGACACATATAGGCAATTTTCCTTCCATGCTTCAGTCTAATAGAGCAGCTATCACTATTGCAAATTGGATATGCCAAATATCTTTTTGTGCTCCATCTAGATAGGTTGCTATATGCTGAAAAATCATTAATTTATCTGCATTATCATCGTATGCAATCGAAATTTTTTTTACTGACTGAATCATATGTTGTAACACCAATCTCCCAAAGTTCTCTCAATTCATTGATTAAGGGTCGTAGATAAACATCTATCTCATTACTAGGAGCTGTAGATCCAGAAATAAGTAATGATAAAAATATAAATGGCTCTTTTATATATTTTTATGGTGTAACATTATACAGCATTAGCATAATCGGCCATGTACTGTAAGCATTGCTCATGGTCCTGAATGGATTGAAACCATCAAATGCTAGGCTAAGATGAATATTGCATGGGTCACTAGTAAAATGAGGATACTATTTATCAAATTCTCTCCAAACTATAGAGTCAGCTAGATGACTAATGATGTTATCCTCAGGAATTCTCATCTTATGATGCTATCTCATCGTCTCGACAGTCCTCAATGATTGATAAAGTCTCTGAAATCTTGGTGTTAATGAAAAGTATCTCAAAATCTTGTGAGGTTGCTTCTTATCTCTTTCGAAATCTTTAACGTACCTTGACTTACCATATTCTGGGCAATAATCCAAGTGTTGATACTCTTTATAAAACAATGCACAATCATTTTTGCATGCATCGATCGATGTATAACCCAGTCCAAGTTCATGCATACTTTTTTGCCTCTGCATGTGATTTTAAAAGTTTTTTGCCATTCGATAATGCCTTGATTAAGTTTAATATAAAGTCAAAGGACTTTTGACTCCAACCAAACATGGTTTTACCATGGAGAAGCTTTATCAAGTACTCAAGCTTCGAAAACTTTTTACAATTTGGATACAATGTCTCCTTAGCATCTCTCATGAGTTTTTCAAAATATCCATTATTTGTATTATCCGTACTGTCAGGAGAGTTGTCAAAATGTGCCTCTTCATATAAATCATCTAACATCTCATTGATACCAATTGATTCAGGCTGTTGATCTGTATATTGGTCTCTTATGTTAGTAGGTCTACATTCTCCATGTAAATCCCAAATAGTATACTTTGGATTCATACCCCAATTCAACAAGTGCTCCAATGCTGTATCTGTAGGCTGGAAGTAATTATTATGACATCTCCGATAAGAATATTTGATTCTATTAGGATCATCAACTCTTTCTCATGCAAATCTTATAAAATTTCTAACACCTTGTCGGTATTCAGGTAAGATGATAGAGCAAGCATTCATCGAACTCTTGTCGATATTTTTCATCTATCCATGAGAAATGTATATCATTGAAGTATGTGTTATAAAAAAAGTTTTAAAAATACATGATCCTATCCATTTCTAATAACAATAATAAGACCAATGAATACTAACTCCACCAACTCCTTCCTAATACATGTGGTCCTATCTCTTTCAAAAATGCATCACATTTATTGTTGCCACAGCTTTGTTCTTTATTCCATATTCAGAGAAAATCCAATAGCATCTCCCTACAGTTCTTCAAGTACATGATATAGATAGATCATATTTTAACCACATCTAATATGTACCTGAAGAACAAATGAGATAACTGTGATAGAATTTTAAACAATAGAACAAAAAACACCATAATAATAATAAAAAATTGATGCATTTATGAACTGCCCAAATTGGGACATTCAAGAGCTGTTCACAGAATCTATTTTGGAGACCCTGGGATCGATTCTTGAATGAGAGTCTAAGGTTACATCAATGCATGCATTAAATCATGATCGGATCATGACTCGGATCCAGATCGGATCTCGATCTGGATCCTGAACTGAATCCCAACCTAGATTCCAGACCTATGGTTCTATGGAATGCAAATTTTGTAAAAATAAACACCTAATTAATCAGTTAAATTAACAAGTAATTATAAAATATAAATTCATCAATAACAACAGTTCATATGCATTAAAAATTTATTGGAGAATTTGGCTAATGCTAGTTAAAACATTAAATCATAATCACAATAAAACACAGGGGCTAAATAAGCAAAAACATTAAATTATAACAAGCAAAAGTAATGTGCATGAAATAACAGGGACTAAATATAACCTAATGAAGCAAATTGGGTTCAGTTTTTGGGTTGAAACCCAAAACCCAAAGAAGCATACACTGTGGAAAGAAAGCTATGGCATGAATACGAGGGTTCACGACAACCACAGATATACTAGTATATGTGCTTCTTCTATATAACACACCCTCCCCTCTCCCTCTTATTGATCTCTCTCATGACAAAATTATACAATGCTACGTACATATTACTATTGAGAACTCTAGTTAATTTTTCAATGTTAACTCGCATAAATTTCAGAAACAGCTAGCAAAGATATGCCATCAAATTGGAAGATGTGACTCAACTGAAGCCTACCCAAGCAACATAGAGAGGTGCTATTTCTGGTTGGGGTAGCAGTGGCAGGGGAAGAGGTTTTGTTGTCGAGGTGCCTGTTATTAGTCCAGATCATGGAACTAATAACTTGAATCAAGTTAGATGCTTTGGGAGGGGCCATGAGACTTTGCAGGCGGGGCCTTCTACTATCAGAGCGAGCCCATTGGTGAATGCTAATAATGCAAGCATTTAGCGAGCAGTGATATGGAGTATTTTTAGAGCAGTTTTACTGCTACTTTTTGAGGGTACCAATCAAGAAATGGCATGTCCAATTGATCACGGGCTGATACCAGTATCAACTGGTCCTCTACCCTTGGCCCCGATGACCATCCCCTACCCCCGAGCCTTGGTGATCCACCCTGGACCTCTGCACGACTAGCCCTCTGGACCCCGACGCTCTATCCCCTGTCAGTGCCCCCCTCATATTTTTTAAAATTATTTTTTTAAAAAATAATATTTTATCATTATTTTAAAATTTTAATTATTTTTATTATAAAAAATAATTTATTTTTAAATATTTTTAAATATTTTATTTAATAGCTTTATCATTATTATTTTTTAATATTTATTACTATTATTATTATTATTTATTATTATTATTATTTTTATCAATAAATTATTAATTTTAAAAAATAATTTTTAAAAAATAATTTTTTATTTTTCTCCCTCCTCCTCCTTCCCCCGCACGCCATAAACCCCCCAAACCCAACCACTCCACCCCCGGCCCCGACGACCATCCCCTCCCCCCGAGCCTCGACAATCCACCCCCGACCTCCACATGCTAGCCCCCCTCCCTTCCCCCCGAGCCCCGACGACCGTCTGTAGGAACACAAAAGCCCCCCAGTCCTCCACCCCTAGCCCTGGTGGGTGTCCTTTCGCTCCCAGGCCCCGGCGGTCCACCCCCGACCCCCTGCTCCTCCCTTCCATGTGGAGCCATACAAAAAAAAAAATGTTTACCTTTGAAAGTCAGTGGTGGCGGCTGTGGTTACGGCGACGGCTATGGTAGCATACATGACAGTGATGATGACGACCAACGACAGTGACGATCGATGCTGAGAGCGGCGACGACCAAGGGAGAGGGAGGAAGATAGGGAAATGGGGGTGCGGAAGTAGGTTTGGTAGGGGACGGTTCGAGGGAAATAGGAAGGCAAGGATGGGAGATGAAAATGCACAAAGGGAAATGGTGTTGGAAACTATATCCTAAAGCCAATCGTTTGATGATTGTGCTAATTATAATTATACAAGAATTGATAAATAATAAAAGTTATTTGACCTTATTCATCATAAGATTACATCTTCTAATGAACTCCTATACTATGATGAAGTCCTTAGGATTATTTTGATCGATAAAGGAGGATTTATCACGTAATCGTTAAATTGGTTTACGACCAAACGATACGCTATTACTAGAATGATAGCGATATCAAATGTAGATCGTTGTGTGCCATATGCATTTATTGTCCTCATAACCAAATAGTGTGGAGATACTAGTATGGCATGTAGGTGAGATGTAAGAGTACATCGTCATTGAATATGATTAACTGTGGAGCACTCTACTGTCAAGGATAGCTCACAAAGAGTATGGATATAAGTGTCCCTCTGATCTGAGATCACCATGGTGACTTGCAAGCAACTCATTGTACTTTGATGTCAGACTAACTGAGTTTTTAATTCAATGATGAAAGCATTCTGAATACAGTTAAGTACTTATCAAGTCGGTGCATGAGTCAAGATGAGATTGACCCCTCTAAATTAGTAGGAGTTAATATATCAATATATTTCAATTTAGCAAAATCTGAAATTGGATAATCCATGTGATGGATTTGAAAAAAATTGAAATACAATGTGGATGATTTATCTAGGATTGATAGTTAAATTCTAGATCATCTTTGAGCATTAGGATCAAAGGGATGAATTATAAGGTAACCATATGTCAATAGGTTTTTGAATGTTGCTTCACCTTCATTCGACCTATCCAGATGTTAGGTCACTATTGCTAGATGGTCGCATCGATTGATTTAGAAAGTTATTTCTGTGCTACCAGCTTAGGTTCGAACCTATGGGGTCATACTCAAAAAAAATTTCTGACTGATCATGTGGCTGATCAACAATTGAGAATCATTCAAGGACTTAATTATCAATTCGATTGATGATTAACCTTATATAAAAATTATAATAAATTAATTCATCAAATGTTAGTAAATTAATAGAAGATTGATTAGTAATTAAATTACTGATTAGCTTAATTTGATTGAGTAAAAAAAATTAAATAAAATTTAATTAAATTAGATTTAATTTAATTTGATCTGATTAAGTTATGAGATGACCTAATCCTAAGAGAGAATTGTCTCTAATTTGATCAAAATTTTAGTTCAATCAATTTTTAATTTGATTAAAATTTGATTAAAAATTTATAAATCTAATTAGATTAGATTTTATATATTTTATTTGAGCTAAATCAGATATGATTTGATTTGGATTAAAATAAAGAAATTAAGAATCCTTATTGGAATAGGACTCTTCTCCCATGTGCCTCCCACATTGATACCATATATCCTCATGCACAAATAGTTTTTGTATGAGATTTTTTGATGTCAAAGAGTTCTTTCCCTTCTCTATCTCACATTTAAATTTGGATAGAATCAGGTTTTAAATGGTATGTTCAAATCTAATTTGAAATAGGATACTATATAGACAATGTTTGACATTATCTCTAAGATCTTGCCATCAACTTATTTTTTTCTCCTTATATGTGTAATATTTTGAGGAGATTTTTTATGAGAAATTAGTTGGAGAATTTATTTACTATAAAAAAATATGGAAAGGGATGTCCCATATTTTTTGATGTCCCATATTTTTTTGATATGTTTTGCCATAAATTTTTGAGTAGGGACGACAACACATCAAGAGTTCATGATCTCTAGGACTCTTTACCCCACCTCCTTACATATTAAAATAAAAAGAGTTTTATTTTATTCTTGTATATGTAAGAGACGTTCATGTTGAGAGGGGTCTTGGGTGTGGTTTCATGGTGTGAAAGTTGAGGAGAGTCCTCTTCTCTTAGGGTGTGTGCAAAAATCAGGTTTCTAGAGTTTTGGTCCTCATGGTTTGGGAAGAGAGAAAAATAAGAGTGAAAATGATTTTCTCTCTATCTTTCTTTCACCTCTTCATCTTCTCCAGAAATCCATCTTCAATCTTTGAAAGGATTCTAGAGATTTGAAGAAAGGATCCAGATTAGCCAAGAAGAAGGTCTTCACGTGAGCTAGCACTTTCGAGAAGATCAATCAGATCGGGACTTCGAGTGAACTTTTCATGGAGATCGAATGCATGTGCGGCTATGAGCAACCAGCAAAGATCTCCTTCACCATATCTCTCAACAGTGGTGATCATCAACTCACACTCAAACATCAAGTTTTGAACTCAGATTAGAAGTAGATGTGATCTACTGCTCACATGCATGCATGCTGATTTTATCTTCAGTATTTTTCAGATTTTATATATAACATATCATATCATAGATCTTTGAGTAGGTTGATTTGATAATTAGATCATTTACATATTAGATTAATTTGATTAATCTATTTATTTTTTACTGTAATTTATTCGAAGAAGTTTTGAAATACATGTATAAAATCGCCTACGTTCACCAACAATAGTATCAGAGCCTAGGTTCATTATGACATGATTTATGTGTATATTAAATCTGAATTTTAATTTTATTTAGACCTGATATATGATATTTTGATCTAAATTTAATTAATGATGGATCATACAAACTGATATAAGGTTGTCCTGCTGTAGGATTTATCCCTTACAGTGAAAAGATTGTCCTAGTTTGTACTGATTATTGATAAAATCTGATTTTATATCATGCATGTGATGTTTATGATCTGATTTAGATATGATCTAAAGTTGTAATCAGATCTGATATAATTTAGATTAGATCTAAATTCATGTATATATAATATGTGATTAGATTAGATGATCTGATTAGCAAGTACTTAGATTGGGTTGATCACCAAGTCATCTAGTCATAGAAGCAAGAAGGGTTTAAAGACCCTCTCTTTCCATTCGATGAGATGCTCTTATGGCATATAAGGGTGTCATATGATTAGATCTCATGAAGAAGAATGCGAAAGGAAGAACTTATTTTTCTGCAAAATCCTAGATCTTGAAACTCTAGGTTTGTTGTATGTGATACAAAGTTGTATGAAAAATAAAGTATCTAATCTATATGATTAAAATTATTTTAATTATGAAAAAATAAAATTTTAAATCATAAAAATTTTAGATATGATCTAAAATATTATGATTGATTTTATTTTAGTATTATACAAATTTTTTTCAGATCTAAAACTCCTTGAATCTTGCTCACACAATTACTGAGCCAATTCAATTTTGAACTGAGTTAACCCAGTCCCTTTGTGTAGCTGGATCAATGTTGATTGAGTCGATCCAGTTTTAGAATAAAAATTTTTTGCATAAAATTTTTTGTAAATTATTTACAAAATAAAAAGATTGAAATTATTTTAAACCTAAACCTAAACCCATGTTAATGCTGAAACATAATTGAGAATTAAGTATAGAATCGATTAGATCTAGAATTATAATTTAAGATCTAATGACATTACATAAAATATAGAGATATGGGTTAGCTCAAATCAAATTCTTTTAATTAGGCTAGACCTAAGGTTAGAATCAAAGAATTAATTAACTATGTAGAAAAATTGATTAAGTCTAATTAAATATTGAATTAGATTAATCAAAATTTTTTTAATATAATAGTTGTAGATGGTCAAGTCCATGTCTTTGATTAGATCAAATAGACCTTGATTATGGCTCAGTGGTTGAATCCAAATTATTAGGTTGGTCTAATCAAAACTAATTAACCAATTGATGTCTATGGTAAGTTTGGCATTTTGATTGGTGGTTTTTAATTGGGAGCAGCTTATCTAGCCATTTTGATGGTGTCTAAGGCAAGCTTAGCAGACCCTCCCACTGATCTCACTTATCTGGCCAATTTGGTGGATTATATTTTGATTAGATCGCTAGGTGATTCGAGTTGACCCATGTCATTAAGGTTGATCAGTGTGACTAATCTAGATGCCATTTCAACCGCATGACTCTAATCCAATTCAATGAGTGAAGTCAGTGGGAAGATTATGGTTTACTGGTTGATCTCCTCTCATCTTTTCTCTAAACTAATTCTTAAATCTTCTAAATTATTAGATCTATAAAATAAACTAGTTATGGGGATAACTAGATCATAGCCTCTTATTAAGGTGAATGATAATGGGTCCATTATTTCTGATTGACATTGCAGGCACCATCTATCTGGTGTTCTCTCTGAATGGTAGAATTATCATTCATCATATGATGACTCTATTGTACTATCTGATGATGGTTGGATTGATCGAGCTATCCTCGAATCTGATCATTCATTAGTTAGAAATACTAAGTAGATTTATGTTAATGATTTGACCTAATCGAAACTTTTAATGGAGACCCATCGCCTACTAAAATAAAATCTGAGGTAAAATTAATTTCTAAAAATTATTTAAAAAAATAATTGATTGAAAATCTATCCATAGATGCATATGGGTTGACCAAGCTAACCTTAGACTTGTATGTAGTCTGTGTGGATTCCAGTACTCACTAAAGAATTAAGATAATTCCTCGGATTAGAGGTAAAGGCTACCAATTTGACCAAAATAGTGGAAGAACCTTTAGACTAAAGTCTAAGTCTTTAGGCTTAATCAATGCATAAACATAGAGGTCTTGAGTTTTTCCTTTCAGTAATGGTTAGATGTCTGTTGCTCCATTCACTATTTGATGGTGACTTATTTATAAGACTTAACTTCAATAGATAGTATCAGAAGTTGCAAATAGTTCTAGAGCACAAATGGATCCTAAATATGATTATGGATCCAACACCTGAAGTTTTTACATCCAACACACATGATGCGATCAAAGGCACTTATTAGAAGTGGCCAAATGATCATATCACCATGTGATGTTTTTTGAGAGCAACAAAAAATCATGAATTTAGTTGTAAATTCGATGATGCTTAGTGAGAAAAAATCTTTCAAGTGTTAGAGTTCTTTTGCACCTCTGAAGATGTATCTTCAGTGGGATAATATTTTTTTGAGAAAAAAAAAAGTGCTAAAGAGTTGTGTTTGGGTTGAGGAGCTCGAACTGATAAAATAGTCTAAGATTAACCTAATCTGGTAAAGTCTCTTGACTCAAACAGGCTAAGAAAGAGAAATCAGCAAAGAATTATTGGACAAGATACTTATATGATAACACCTTATGATTTCTTTATTTGTGACACTACTATTTAGATATTGGATATTGAAAGTCCATGCAAATTATTGCAATGACTTCAGGTTAGTAGAAAGTTTAAAAACGGCAAAAGATTTCTGAATGATGGAAATGAAAGTTATGTTTCAATCCTGATTTTAGAAATTTTCAAGCAAATTTTCAATTCTAACAATAGTATTTTAGTGATTGTCACTATTATCTAATAATTTTTATATCATTATAAATGATGTCAAAATTATGTGGACAACTAAGAAATGGCATTTACAAATAGTCATAGCCTATTAGTGTATTGTACACAATAAACAAACTCCTTAAAGTAGATAATATCACAAATATCTATCTTTGACAATTTAGGCTCGATCATTTAATAAGAATAAAATTAACAGGAGATAATTCTTGAAGTCAATGATTGTAAATTATTGTCAACCTATCAATCCGATCTCTTTAGTAAGATGATCGAATCATCTTTTACTAGAAAAAGTGAACGAGCTAATGATGTTCTGAATCTAATACACACTGATAAATTAGATCTACGAACATGTTTGTCATAAATTTAGATTATTTAAAATATTTAAATAATTTCATAATAAGATAGAAAAATAAACTAACAAGAGCATTAAAATTCTTCGATCAGGTCAAGGAGGAGAATACCCTTTCGATGAGTTTTTGACATATCTAAAAGAGAATAGGATTCTCTCTTATTGGAATCGACTTTGTTAGACATAGTTCGATCCATAATGGGGTTTATAAGTTTGTCAGTCTTCTTTTAGGATTATACTCTTAAGACTGCTTGTTATATTCTGAACTGAATTCTGAATTAATCAGTCGTAAGGACTCCACATAAGATATAAATTAGGCGTAAGCCGATATCCTCTTATCTTAGAATTTGAGAGTATTTGGTTTATGTCAACCAATTACAGACCAATTAGCTTGGATTCTGATCCTATATGTATTATTTTGTAGGATATTTTAAAGAATTTAGGAGATATAACTTCTACTATGCTAAAAAATAAGAGTTATTCGGCATTCCTTTTAGAAAAATATCTTGATGAAGGTACTGATGCCTTTAATGTAGAACTTATGAAGTTCGATAGGTAAAAGAACTGACATAATCTGGTGAACCCATAGAACTAGATTTGATTAGATCAAACCTATAATCCATTGTAGAGGCACCATTAAAGAGATCTGATAGAGTACCACATCTATCGGATAGATACTTCGATTTCTAGTTTCGAGACATGATCCTATTGAACTCGATGAGAACAATAAGGATTTGATTACCTACATGAATACCATGCAAAGGTCCGACTCTGATTAGTGGCTTGGAGCCATAAAGTCTAAAATGGAGTCCATAATGATCAATGATGTATATGTTGGGAAATGTGTCCCAAAAAGCCAATCGTCAAGCTGTTGACGGTTGAGCAACCAAGTATTGTAAGTGATTTGTTAATAAATAAAATATATTTGGCATTTTCATCATAAGCTTTCATCTTCTAATGAACTCCGTTGTTATGATGAAGTCCTTAGGACTATTTAAGTTCGATAAAGAGAAGATTTATCAATTAGTCCTTAAAACTGTTCACGACCAAATGATAGGCTGTTAATAAGGACGACAGCTTCTATCAAGCATAGGTCGCTGTAGGCCATATGGGTTGGTTGTCCTCTTAACCAAGGAGTGTGGAGACACTGGTATGGCATACAGGTGAGATGTAAGGGTACATCATCATTGAACGTGACCAACTCCAGAGTATTCTACTGTCGAGAATATCTCTGATGGGATATAGGTATAAGTGTCCCTTAGACCTGAGATCGCCTCAGTGACTTGCAAGCAACTCACTGTGCTTTGGTACTGGACTAACTGAATTTCTAATTCAAGGATGGAAAGCTTCTGGGCACAGTCAAGTACTTGCGAAGTCAGAGTGTGATCGAGATGGGATTGACCACTCCAAGAGTTGGAGAAGAATGAATCGCTGTATTTCAATTTAGCAAAACCTTGGCCAGGGTAATCCATCAGATGGATTTGATATTTTGAAATACAATGTGGACAACCTGATCAGAGTTGACAGTTGAGCTCTGGGGTGTCCTATGATCATTTTGGTCAAGGGGATGAATTATATGAAAACTATATCCGCATGGGTTCTAAGGATGTTGTTCTACACATTCGACCTATCCGGTTGTCGGGTACCATTGCTAGATGGTCACTTCGATTGGTATAAGAATTTGTTCCTATGCTACCAGCTTAGGTTCGGACCTATGAGGTTACACACATTAGAGTTCATGATCCGATCAGATGGTTGATCAATGATTAAGAATCGTTCTAGGGTTAAATGATCAATAAGATTGACATTTAACCCAGTGCAAGTGTTGCAGGAGGATCGATTAGCAATTCGATTGCTAATTGGCTTAATTTGATTAAGCCAATGGACTAAGATTAAGTCTAATTAAATATAATTTAATTAGATTTAGTTTAGACTTGATTGGATCAAGTCCAATTGATTTATTGGATAAGCCAAGTGCAAGGAAAAACTAGTCCTAGTTCAACTAGGACTTGGGTCAATCTAATTTCTAATTTGATTAGAAAATTAAATCAGATTTAAATCTAATTTAATCTGATTAAATTAGGTTTTTAATTATGTTAAGACCTATTTTAATTGGGTTGATCTAATTTTGATTTGATTTGGTTTGGAAAACCAAATTAAAACAAGTCATAAGACAGAATCCTAGTAAGACTAGGATTCCACCTTGCGCCACATAATCCTTCTCCACACCCTCTCTCTTATTCAACGCCAATCTCCACTTATTTTGTGCAACAAAAGTCCTCTCCCAGATCTCTTCCACGTTCACAAAAGGTCTCCTCTCTTCTTTCTTACATGGAAGGTGGTTTGGATCAAATCTAAAAGGAATAAGTTTGGATTTCAAATTCTATGAGATAGAGTTTTAGAAATCCAAAACTCTTTCAATTTTGCACCGAATTTATCCAAATTTTTTTTGGAATTTTTGTGGATTTTAGGGTATACATTATACACCCTTTTTTGATGATCCATGTATGAAAATATGAAGGAGGTGCTCAAGAGTTGGGCGTCCCTTAACTTGCCATGTTTGGATAAGCCTTGACTAGGTATTTGACCTAGACAAGGACTCTATCATATCTCTCTATATAAGACTAGTTTCTTCATGAAATTTGAGGAGAAATTATATATTTGAGAGACCTTTGTGCCATCCAAAAATTAGAAAGAAATACCTTTGGGTCGTGGAGATATAAAAGATGCAAGTTTGGGTGTCTAGAGAGAAAAACGTGAAGAAGAAGAGGGTCTTCTTCTTGGGTTTTTGTTTTCATATCTTTCCTCCCTCCATCTTGAGTTTTCTGAGAGTGTCTCAGATCTGAAACTCTTCCTTTTACTTTCCATCTTTGGAAGAGTCCAAATCAAGAAGAAGGAGGCACCTGATCAACCATCAAAGAAGGATCAGCGCAGTACTAGCATACTGTGCTGATTTCCTGAAGCAGAACTTCTGATCGAGATTCGTGGGCTCGTGTGGATGACTCCTAGAGGTCGGATGCATGTGCGGCTTGCAACATCATCCTCAAGCCCAGATCAACAAGGTCAGAACGTCTAACTTACAAGGTAATAGATCTGATCTATTGTTTAATACATACATTAGATGTAGTATAGAAATATGTTGATATGATCAACATGTAGTTCATGCTATATTTATATATTTTAATTTTTAATTTAATGCCATGTAATAATCATGTAATAGGATCTTAGATCTAAAGATTTTCTGATCTTAAAAAATAAATTTTGATTTATTTTAGTCTTCCGCTGTATGATCTTGAAAAAGTTTCAAGATCTAATTCTCTTTTTCAAGATCTAACCCTGAAACCCTAGATCTGGTTCCTTCAGTATAAACATTCATTGATCCACTCGAAGGGGTAAACTCATAGACTGTAAGTAGATCTTCAATAGGATCAGATAGCACAGATGAAAAGGTGGAGACCTACAAAGCTCATCTGGTTGCTCAAGGATATTGTCAATATTATGGTATTGACCATAACGAGGTATTTTCTCTTGAGACAATGCTAAATATTTCAGAGTTGGAATATGTATTTTGATAAGTGATCAAAACACATGGCTTCATTGAGAACGAAGAAGAATCCTGCAAAAACAAATGGGTTAATAGTTCTGTGAGTGTATTTCTTATTTTGTATATGAATGAAATTTTTTTAATCGAGAATGATATTTCTTACATTACAGAAAATAAAAGTTTCACTATTATCATTGTTCTCCATAAAGGACTTGGAAAAAGGCACCACTCATCCTAGGGATGAAGATCTATAAAGATAGATCTAAGAAACTGCTTGGGTTATCCCAGTCCAACATATATAGAGTGTTTATGAGTAGAATTTATTTTATCATGTACACTATGTATGAGTCCGGATATGGTATACTCACTAGGATAGTGAGTGGATATCTGCAAGATTCGGATAAAAATCACTAGAAGGTCATCCTTAAGTATTTGAGAAATACTAAGGATCGATGGTTCGGTTATGGAGAATCTGACTTAAAACTTATAGAGTATGACTTTAATTTTTAGTTGAATATAATAATAGCAAAAATATGATGGAATACATTCTTATTTTAAATAATAGAGTAATCTGCTAGAAAAGTTTCAAGCAGAGTAATATAGCCAAATTCAAATTACAAGACAGAATGTATTGTAGCATTCGATGCTTGCAAGGAAGCTATGTGATTGTACAGATTTACTGGCAAGCTAGGAATGGCACAGTCTGATGATGGTCCTGCTGTATTGTACAGCATCGGAGCTATAGCTTATGCCAAAGAGCTGAAGTCCCATTAACTTACCAGGCATTTTATATCGCTATCATCTTATTCAAAAAATCTGTTAAGATGACGTCGAACTTTAGAAGATCGATGGAAAGGAGAACGTGACCAACCCATTTACTAAAACCTCAGTATCTAAGAGTTCTGAGATGATAAATCAAAGATGAATATATGATACTATACTGATTGACTTTAGTCCAAGTAGGAGTTGTTGGAAAATATGTCCTATAGCCAATTGTTTAACGATTGTACTAACTATAATTGTATATAAATTGATAAATAATAATAATTATTTATTCTTATTCATCATAAGGTTATATCTTCTAATAAACTCCTATATTGTGATGAAGTCCTTAAGATTACTTTGATCAATAAAAGAAGATTTATCGCGTAATCCTTAAATTGGTTTGCGACTAAACGATACGCTATTACTAGAATGATAGCGATATCAAGTATAGGTCATTGTGTGCCATATGTATTGATTGTCCTCGTAATCAAATGGTGTGGAGACATTGACATAGCATGTAGGTGAGATATAGGAGTACATCGTCACTGAATGTGATCAATTGCGGAGCACTCTGCTGTCAAGGGTAGCTCGCAAAGGGTATGGATATAAGTGTCCCTCTGACTTGAGATCATCACGGTGACTTGCAAGCAACTTACTGTACTTTGATATCGGACTAATTAAATTTTTAATTCAGTGATGAAAGATTTTTGGATGCAGTTAAGTACTTGTCAAGTCAGTGCGTGAGTCAAGATGAGATTGACCCCTTTGAATTAGTAGGAGTTAATGTATCAATGTATTTCAATTTAGTAAATCTAAGCTCGGATAATCTATATGATGGATTTAAAAAAGATTAAAATATAATGTGTATGACTTATCTAGGATTGATAGTTAAATCTTAGGTCGTCCTCGAGCATTAGGGTCAAAGGGATGAATTATATGATAACCATATGCCAATAGGTTCTTGAATGTTGCTTCACCTTCATTCTTCCTATTCAGATGTCAGGTCACCATTGCTAGATGGTTACATTGATTGCTTCAAAAAGTTATTTTTGTACTACCGATTTAGGTTTGAACCTATGAGGTCACACTCAAAAGAAATTTCTGACTGATCATGTGGTTGATTAACAATTGATAATCATTCAAGGACTTAATTGTCAATTCGATTGATGATTAACCTTATACAAAAATTATAATAAAATAATTTATCAAGTATTAGTAAATTAATAGAGGATTAATTAGTAATTAGATTGTTAATTAGCTCAATTTGATTGAGCAAAGAGGATTAAATAAAATTTAATTGAATTAGATTCAATTAGGTTTGACTTGATTAGGTTATGAGATGACCTAATCATTAAGAAAGAATTATCCTTGATTTGATCAAAATTTTGATTCAATCAATTTTTAATTTGATTAAAATTTGATTAAAAATTTATAAATCTAATTAGATTGGGTTTCATATATTTTATTTAGGATAAACCAGATATGATTTGGTTTGGATTCAAATAAGAAAATTAAGAGTCCTTATTGGAATAAGACTCTTCTCCCATGCACCTCCCACTTTGATGCCATATATTCTCATGCATAAATAGTTTTTGTATGAGATATTTTCATGCCAAAGAGTTCTTTCCCTTCTCTCTTTCACATCCAAATTTGGATAAAATTAGATTTTAATGATATATTCAAATCTGACTTGAAATATGATACCATATAGATAATGTTTGACATTATCTCTAAGACCTTGCCACCAATTTATTTTTTTCTCCTTATATGTGCAATATTTTGAGGCTATTTTTTATGAGATATTAGTTAGAGAACTAGTTTATCATAAAAAAATATGGGAAGGAGTATCTCAAATTTTTTTGGCATGTTTTGGTATAAATTGTTGAGTAGAGATGATAACACATCCAGAGTCCATGATCTCTAGGACTCTTCACCCCACCTCCTTACACATTGAAATAAAAAGAGTTTTATTTCATTATTATGTCTATAAGAGACTTGAGAGAGAGGCCTTCACATTAAGAGGGGTCTTGGGCATGGTTTCATGGTGTAAGAAGAGGAGAGTCCTCTTCTCTTAGGGTGTGTGCAAAAATCAGGTTTCTAGGGTTTTGATCCTCATGATTTAGGAAGAGAGAAAAATAAGAGAGAAAATAGTTTTCTCTCCATCTTTCTTTAACCTCTTCATCTTCTCTAGAAGTCCATCTTCAACCTTTAAAAAGATTTCAAAAATTTAATGAAAAGATCCAGATCAGCCAAGAAGAAGGTCTTCGCCGAGCTAGTATTTTCGAGAAGATCGATCAAATTGGAGCTTCGAGTGAATTTTTTTATTGAGGCCAGACATATATGCAGCTGTAAGAAACTAGCAAGGATCTCCTTCACTATATTTCTCAGCAACGACGATCATCGATCTATGCTCAGGTATTGAGTTCTGAACTCAAATTAGAAGTAGATGTGATCTACTACTTACATGCATGCATGCTGATTTTATCTTCAGTATTTTTCAGATTTTATATACAACATATCATATCATAGATTCTCAAGAAGGTTAATTTGATGATTAGATCATATACATGTTAGATTAATTTAATTAATCTATTTGCTTTTCACTATAATTTATTCGAAGAAGTTTTGAAATACATGCATGAAATCATCTACGTTCACTAACAAATGGGTTTGTCGAATTTTTTTTTATATTTGCAACTATTTACTGATGCAAATTTTACATGGGAAATAATGATAATTATCTATGCAAAATATATCATAAACAAATATACTATTTACCTACACTAAATTAGCATCGGTAAATATTTTACTAAAATTAAAAAAATTAATAAAAAATAAAAATTTTTGCCAATACTAATTTAGCATAGAAAATTATCCTATTTACCTATGCAAGTTTTAAACATAGGCAATTATGCTTATTTCTTATGCAAACTATGCATCAGCAAATATTTTTTTATTTAATTTTTTTATTTTTCATAAAAAATTATCATTATCTAAATTGTCAGTATAATTTTAGAGTTTAAAATTTATTTTTATCATTTATTATCTAAATAATTATCATTAGAGTATCGTCACAAAAGTTGATCTCAATCTGATAGCCCTAGCTACATCGATCTGTAAAATTCGATTTCGACGGTCATGAATAGATCGCATGATGGTTTAATAGATAGAGACTACTGATGGATCCAAAAATTTATAATGATGATCTCGATGATATTTGTAGTACACTATCAAAATTTTACTTCAATCAGACATTATTATCATGGTTAATTTAGTATGAGATGATTTTGACTGTTAAATAAAAAATAAGTGATCAAAAAACCAAATGGTATTCGATTAAGATAATTTTTTAGATAATGATCTTTGCTACTACTTTCATCTTTTATATGGTGATGATCGTAAAATCTAAACTATGTGTGTATGAACTATACACGTTAAGTAGATCTTATAAAAGCAGAAGTATAATTACTTAAGAACTTTAAAAATGAGTATCAAGAGATATATAGTTTTGGATCATTCATATACATGTGATTTGAATTTTATGATCACTATTGTATAAATAATAAAAATAGTAGTAAAGATCATTTATCAAAAAAATCACCTTAATTGGATGCCATTTGGCCATTTGATCACTCATTTTTTATTTAATGGTTAAAATCATTCTATGCTAAATTTATCATGATAATGATATCTGATTGAAGTAAAATTTTGATAATATACTACAAATATCATAAATCATCATTATAAATTTTTGATCCCATCGATGATCTCTATCTATCAGATCATCATGCGGTCGTTTGTGACCGTCGAAATCAAATTTTATTGATCGATGTAGCTAGTGCTATTGGATCGAGATAGACTTTTGTAATGATACTCTAATGATAATTATTTAGATAATAAATTATGAAGATATACTTTAAATTTTAAAATTATATCGATAAATTATTTATAAAAAAATTAATTAAAAAAATTAATTAGCTATGGAAGTGATAAGTATAGGCAATTATCGTTATTGCCTATGCTAACTTGACATCAACAAATATTTTTTAATTAATTATTTTATTTTGAAAAAAATATTTGCCAATGCTAATTTTGCGTAGGTAATAAGACTAATTGCCTACGCTTTAATTTTGCATAGGCAATAAGGTTAATTGTCGATGCGAATTTTGCATCAACAAATGTTATCCCAAAATAAAAAAATTAATTAAAAAAATATTTATCGATGCAAATTTTGTGTCAGAACTTAACTATTAGATTTATACCCTAGAAGCCAATTGTTACTTGCTCATCCATCTCTGATCAATGAGCCACACTTGAAAAGTGGATGGATGAAGATAATAAGACAAAGTGTTATATTTTAGTATCCATATCTAATAATTTTTAACAACAACATGAAGACATGAGGACTGACAGAGAGATGCTGACTCACTTACAAGAGTTGTACGGTGAGCAAAATTGCACAATTCACTTTGAGATTTTTTAAAGATTTTTCAGAGCAAAAATGTGTGATGGGCAGTCCGTTAATGATCATTGTTTGACAATGATCAAAAATATTGAGGAGCTTCAGAAGCTCGGTATGAATATGGACAAGAAATTATAGGTAGATTTGATCCTCTAGTCTCTTTTCGATTCATATGGATAGTTCATCATAAACTATCATATGAACAAAATTGATAGCATATTATTTGAGTTACTGAACATGCTGGTAACAGTAGAGGGCATCTTGAAGAGTTCATGGGGTACAGTTCTGGCTATAAAGCGGGCTTCCTCCAAAAGAAAATCTTCTTTCAAGAAGAAGAAGAAGCCTGCAAAGAAGCAAAAGAACGAGGCCAAGCTCAAGAAACAGGTTCTAAAGAAGGTTGATGACAAAAAAAATATTTTTATTATAATATCGAAGGCCATTGAAGAAGAAACTATCCGATCTACCTGACGACTGTCAAGAGCAGAAAGAAAGATTGGCCTTCTGAAGGTACATCTGATATGCTCGTTATTGAAACTAATCTAACAGTTTTCTCTTCTTCTAGTTGGATTCGAGATTCTGGATCAAGTGCTCATTTGTGCACTTCTATGTAGGGTCTTAAAGAAGTAAAAGGACTGAGGAAAGGCGAGATCATTCTTTGGGTCGACAATGGAGCAAGGATTGCTGCTGTAGCCGTTGAGATCTACCCTCCGTAATTACCATTAGGATTTAGTTTAATTCTTAAAGACTGCTATTATGTATTTGTAGTCAGTAAAAATTTAATTTTCATATCTATGCTAGCACAGAATAATTATAATTTTCATTTTAATAAAGATATGTGTTCAATTTATTTCGAAAATAAAGTTGCTGCACGTGCTTTCTTGATTGACGATCTTTATCATTTGTATATGGATGTGAGTGTAAATATTAATGAGCAAATTATGAATGTCATAGGGTCTAAGAGACTTAGAGATAGCATTAGCTAAAAGTATCTATGGCACCTTAGGCTAGGCCATATTGGAGAGGACAGACTCAACAAATTGGAGAAAGATGATCTTTTTGGACCATTGACTTTCGAGTCTTATCTGATTTGGGAATCAAGTCTTCAAGAAAAAATAGTCAAGCTGCCCTTTATGGGACAAGGGGAAAGGGCCACTGAAATATTAGTCTTGGTACATACTGACGTGTGTGGTCCATTTGATGTATAAGTCAGGGGTGGCTATATCTACTTCATAACATTTATCGATGATTATTCATAGTATAGGTTTGTATATCTAATGCACCGAAAGTCTGAAGCTTTTGAAAGGTTCATAGAATTTAGACATGAAGTAAAAAAATAGATTGAAAAATCCATCAAGATTCTTCAATCAGATCAAGGAGAGGTATAGCTCAGTGGAGAATTTTGGACCTATCTCAAGGATAATAGCATAGTCTCACAGTGGACTGTTAGATTTGTACCCTAGAAGCTAATTGTTGGCTAATACATTATGTAATTTTAAGGCTTAAACTTGTATTTGTAATTTTTTATTATCAATAAAGGGGTTATTCTTTTCAATCATGTTTATGCGTCTATGATTTGTCTTAAAAATTAATAAAAATAATTTTTATATATTTTTAAAGAGTTAAGAATTTGGGACATATATTAATTAGTGATTAATTTTTAAATACTCCCGATCAAAAAATTATCACGGAGGATAGTGATCAATCCATTCGAGATTGGTGCATAGTTTACCTCCCTTGTGGGTGGATGAGTCTTGGGTCTGTAGTATAAGGACACTGGAGTGAGGGTGTGGATGGTTGTTAGAAAATAACTTGCACTAAGCGTGACCAACATGAGAACCACATGGATGTCTACTCATTTATCAATGATCTTCTCGTTGTTGTAGTGGTATGAGTGATCTTTTGACCTGTGATATCATTGGCTATTTGTAGCGAGACTGCTGAGTTTAACTGCACATTTCCTTGGTTTCTAGCCATTTGAGTCCTTATTGTGTATATTGATTTTAGTAGATTTAGGTTCGTTGTTTGGAGTAGGATGTACCTAGAAGAAATCTATTAACCTTGGTAGAAAAGGAGAAGTACTATACGATTTGCGAGACTATTGCTCCTTGCATTGATTTTGATGATTACAAAATATTTGAGGGGGTTACTGATGATTTTGGCTTGAAAAAAGATTTATTATATTTCAAAAGCAAAATCATAATTTTATCAAATTCTGATTCAAAAGTCTCAAGAGTAAGAACAGAAGATTTGTGATCTATTGGAGATAATTTTATATTTTTTGGATATGTATTTTGAGAGAAAATCAAGTTTAAAGAAAAAGATCGACCCCTAGGGTCGATCCCTATCAAAAGAGCTGAATGGCATGTTATTTTTGGCTGGCACACCCAAAAGGGATAACCCTATGAGTCGACCTCTATTGCTGTACAAGCCAAAGATACAGAATAATGACTTTTTGTTCTGCGCTATAGAGGTCGACCCTATTAGTCGACCCCTGCGATGAAAAATCTCTATAACGGCTAGTTTTTCAGCTCATTTTGGCCATATTTAATGTTCATTTAATGTACTCTAACGGCTCTAATCCTGCTCACATTACTCTCCACCATCTATTGAAGATATAAAGGTACTTAAAGGAGGAAAAAAAAAAGTTTTTCAAGCATTCATTTCAGCCCTAAAGAAAAAGCCTTCTTCAAGCAAAAAAAGCTTTCATTTCAAGTTCACCAATCCCTCAAGAGCTCATTCAAGTCTTCAACAATCTTGAGAAAAATAAAAAAAGCTTCTTCCTTGTTGTGTGAAGTGTATTTAAAGTTTTAATTTACTCATTAAAGGAGCTAAACTTATATTTTCATGTGATTAACTCTTATACTTTGTTTTTGTCTTGATTCTTAATTTTAGAAGGGTTCCAAAACTTGAAAAGGTTGGTCTGAACCTTGAATCGGATTGTATTTGAGTTGGCTTGTACCTGAGAAATAAGTGTTCTAGCTTGGGATAGCTAGAGTCGGAAGTACCGACGTTGTATTCTTGTTGAATACATTTTAGTAGATTTAAATTCCCAAGTAGGAGCTTGAAGAGTGGATATAGGTACAAAATTGGCACCGAAGTACTATAAATCTTGATTATTTGTGTTGTGCTTACTTACTCTCTTTATAAGTTTCTTTATTTTCTTACATTCTTGCATCTCATTTCTACATCTTGCTTAAATCACTTTCTATATATAACCTGCTCATTGTTATTTAATTTTTATGGTTCTAAATTAACTTTAAAATTTCAAAAACCCAATTCATCCTCCTTCTTGGGTTGCATAGCTGGGCAACAAGTGGTATCAGAGCTCGATGCTCTAGTCCTACTTTAATTTAACCATCAAAGAGCTAAAGATCTATGGCAACTCAAGTTGGTGCTTCACTAGCCGAGGGGCAGTCCACAGACCGACCTTCACTTTTTAATGGATCGAACTACACCTATTGGAAAGCTCAGATGAAAATTTGTATTTAAGCACTTGACTATGATATATGGAGTATCATAGTTAATGGATCATACACACCCACTAAGATAATTGATGGTGTAGAATCAACCAAATTTGAAAGAGAATAGGATGTGGTTGACAAAAAAATAGCTTACTCAATGCTAAAGCCATGAATATTTTATATTGTGCTTTAGATGCTAATGAGTTTAATCACATTTCAACATGCATATCGGCTAAAAAAATATGGGATAGGTTAGAAGTAACACATGAAGGTACTAATCAAGTTAAGGAATCAAAATTAACATGCTTATGCACAAATATGAACTCTTTAAAATGGAGCATGATGAATCAATAACTAAAATATTTACTCATTTTACAGATATTATTAATGATCTAAAAAGTCTTGGTAAGTCTTATTCTAACAGCGATCTTATGAGAAAGATTCTTAGATCTTTACCAAAGACTTGAGAGGCTAAAGTGACCGCAATCTAAGAAGCCAAAGATCTGAATATTTTATCCTTGGAGGAGCTTCTAGGATCGCTAATGACATATGAGCTAAGCATGAAACAACATCAAGAAGAAAATATCAAGAAGAAGAGGACAATCATCTTCAAATCCACTGCTTAACTCGATGAGAAATCCGATGAAACAGAAAATGAAGAGCAAAATGAAGAAATAGCCCTCATCACTAGAAAGTTTAAAAGATTTTTGAAAAAAAAAATAAGAGATGAGGAAGAGGCCACCTATAAAAGGAGAGCATGGCAAGGAGAAGGATAAGGAGCAGCCCTTTATTTGTTATGAATGTAAAAGCAGGGGCACTTTAGGTTCGAATGTCCATAACTTAAGAAGGGTCCCAAGAAGTACAAAAAAAAGGCTATGGTGGCTATATGGAGTGACAGTGATGAGTCAAGCTCTGAAGAAGAAGATTCACATGAGCAAGCCAACTTGTATCTTATGGCACATGAAAATGAGGTAAATGCTGAAACTCCTGATGACTTTACTTTTGAAGAACTTCAAGAAGCATTTTATGATCTAGTTGATGATCTAAAGAAGTTATAGGTAAAGAATAAAGAATTAAAATCAAAGAATCAATCTTTACTAAAAAAAAAAAGATTATATCAAATGAAAAATTGATCTTGACACAAAAAATCTGAACTTAAAAAATAAAATTGCTAAGTTAAAATCTATGGTAGAAAAATTCACTCTAAGTTCAAATAAATTTCAAATGATTTTTGATAATCAAAAAGCCATTTATGATAAAGCCGGTCTTGGCTACAATCCTTTAAAGAAACAAAAATTTTTGAAAAATATCTATGTGAACTCATCAAGCAACAAGTTTTTAAATATTACTTGCTTTAAATGTGGTAAAGTAGAACACAAATCCTATACATATTTCTCTAGTAAATCTGAAAATTCTAATGTGAAGAAAATATGGATTCCAAAAGGAACCATTGTGACTAACCAAAAAGGACCCAAGAAAACTTGGGTATCTAAAGTCAAAACTTGATTTTTATATGCAGGTGTGTCTTGCATCTCAAGGAACAAATCAAAAATGGTATCTTGATAGCAGGTGCTCAGGACACATGATCGGTGATAAATCCCAATCCATCATACTTGATGCAAAAGATGGAGGGATGGTCACTTTTAGAGACAATAGTAAAGAAAAGATCATCAGTATAGGTAACATTGGTATCACTCCCTCCAAGTATATTGAAAATATTTTATTAGTAGATGGTTTGAAACATAATCTATTAAGCATCAGTCAATTTTGTGACAAAAGGTACAAAGTTATTTTTGAATTTTTATTATGTATAGTAACTAGTCCCAATGACGAAGGCATTAAATTTATTGGGCATAGACATGGTAATATTTATATGGTAGATTTGAATGATCTTTTTAAGATAAACATGCAATATCTAGTAGCCTTGAATGTCAAAATTAATGAGACTAGTTGGCTTTGGTACCGTAGGCTTGCACATATTAGTATGCATTCACTTTAAAAACTTATTAAAAAAAAATTGGTTACCGATTTACCTAAATTGAATTTTGAAAAAGATAGAATTTATGATGCATGCCAACTGGATAAACAAACAAAAGTCTCATTCAAATCTAAAAATATTGTTTCAACTTCTAGGCCATTAGAATTATTACACATGGCTTTATTTGGACCCACTAGAACTACTAGTTTAGGTGAAAAATGATATAGCTTTGTAATTATTGATGATTTCTCTCATTTTACATGGGTTTTCTTTTTGGCACATAAGGATGAAATTTTTTATGTGTTTTCAAAATTTTATCGAAGAGTTACTAATGAAAAAAGTTTTTCAATTTAAAATATTTGAAGTGATCATGGAACCGAATTTGAAAATCAAGATTTTGAAAAGTTTTGTGATGAAAAAGGTATTGACCACAACTTTTCAGCACCTAAGATATCCCAACAAAATGGGATAGTAGAAAAGAAAAATAGAATATTTGAAGAAATAGCCCATACCATACTATGTGAAAGCAACCTCCCAAGATACTTTTGGGTGAAAGCAATTAACACGGCATGTTATATTTTAAACCATGCTTTAATTAGACCAATTCTAAAAAAAATACCTTATGGGCTTTGGAAAGGAAGAAAATCAAACATTGTATTTTTTTCATATTTTTGGTTATCGATATTTTGTTTTGAACAATGGTAAAGAAAGATTAGAAAAATTTGATGCAAAATCTGATGAAGCTATTTTTCTTGATTACTCCTCTTCTAGTAAAGCTTTTAAAATTTTCAACAAAAGAATTTTAGTAGTAGAGGAGTCAATACATGTTGTTTTTGATCAGACTAATGATCTTCCTTCAAGGAAGAGTGAAGGTATTGATGATGCAGATCTTCTTATAGAAGGGATGAAGGAGCTCACCCTAAAAGACTCAACAATTCAAAATGAAGAAGAACATGAAAACAAACAAGAGGATGAAGGTGAAGAACAACAAGAACAATCTCAAGGTACAAATAATCTACCTAAAGAATGGAGGTATGATCATAATTACCTCAAAAAATTAATTATTGATGATCCTACTCATGCAGTAAGAACTCATTCTTCACTTAGAGATGCATACAATCATTTTGTATTTGTTTCTCATTTTGAACCTAAAATCATAAATGAAGCTAAAAAAGATTATAATTAGATAAATGCAATGCAAGAAGAACTTAATCAATTTGAAAGAAATAATGTATGGTCTTTAGTATCAAGACCTAAAAATTATCCAGTAATTAGCACAAAATGGGTATATAGGAATAAATTGGATGAACATGAAAATATAATTGGAATAAAGTAAGATTGATTGTAAAAGATTATAATCAAGAAAAGAAAATTGACTTTGATGAGATCTTTGCACCTGTTGCTAGATTAGAAGCAATTAGGCTTTTACTTGTATATGCATGCTTTATAAATTTTAAGTTATTTCAAATGGATGTCAAAAGTACTTTTCTAAATGATTATATTACCGAAGAAGTATATGTAGAACAACCCTTCAGTATTGAAAATCATGCTCTTCCTAATCATGTTTTCAAATTAAACAAAGCATTGTATGGTTTAAAACAAGCACCTAGGGCTTGATATGAAAGGTTAAGTAAATTCTTGCTTAATAATGATTTTTTAAGAAGAAATATAGATACAATCCTTTTCATTAAAAGAGATCATGATGATATCTTAGTTATACAAATATATGTTGATGACATTATATTTGGATCTACTAATGAAACTCTTTGTCAAGATTTTGCTAAGCTCATACAGGGGGAGTTCGAGATGAGCATGATGGGAGAACTTACATTCTTCTTCGGACTCCAAATCAAATAAAGGAAGAATCTCTATCACCCAAAGCAAGTACACAAGAGAACTACTTAAAAGATTTGGAATGAAGAACTCCAAAGCAATTGGTACCCCCATGAGCCCATCATATAAGCTTGACAAGAATGAAGGAGGTAAAAATGTAGACTTAAAACTTTATAGAGGCATGATTGATTCTTTATTGTATTTAATTACTAGTAGACCAGATATTATATTTAGTGTTTGTTTATGTGTATGTTTTCAATCAAATCCAAAAGAATTACATTTAAATACAGTTAAAATTTTTTTTAAATATTTAAAAGGTACACAAACTCTAAGATTATGATATTCTAAGGACTCATCAATTGACTTAATAGGATATTCAGATGTCGATTTTGTTGGATATAGATTAGATAAAAAAAGTACTAGTAAAATTTGTCAATTTTTAGAAGTTAACTTAATCTCTTGGTTTAGCAAGAAGCAAAATTCGATGGCATTGTCTACAGTCGAGGCCGAATACATTGCAGCCAAAAGTTACTGTACTCAAATCTTATGGATTAAGCAACAACTTGAGGACTTTGACATCAAACTCAATGAAACTCCTATAAGATGTGATAACACTAGTACTGTTAATCTAACTAAAAATTCAATTCAGTATTCTAGATCAAAACATATTAAAATTAGATATCATTTCATAAGAGAACATATCCAAAATAATAATATAATTCTTGATTATGTTTGTACTGAAAAATAATTGGCTGACATCTTTACCAAGGCCTTAAATGAAGATAGATTTTATGAAATTAGGAGAGAACTAGAAATCCTTGATCCATCAACTTAAATATTTTTCTGATTCCAAGTTTCTTTTTGTCAAAAATTCATTAAACCAAATTTTGAGCTCAATTCTCATCTCTTCTTTCTTAAAAGTTCAAAACTATCCTTCATATAATCAATTTTTCAAATAGACACCCTTCTCTCAAGTTTCAAATTTTTTTGAAATTTTTTCATAATTTTTTTAAATTTTTTTCTAGCCATGAGTCGACCCCAGAGGTCGACCCTAGGATAAACTTATAATTTTTATTAAAACCCCATCAGACGCTCTATTTTATTGAGAAATCTCCATTTGTAAAGAAGCCGACCCTTTTTGTCTTTCATCTTCCTCATCCCATCG
This sequence comes from Elaeis guineensis, assembly GCF_000442705.2. Classification (NCBI taxonomy): domain Eukaryota; kingdom Viridiplantae; phylum Streptophyta; class Magnoliopsida; order Arecales; family Arecaceae; genus Elaeis; species Elaeis guineensis. The sequence continues at coordinate 45,362,535 of NC_026007.2, read as the reverse complement.
AGCAAAACCTCCTCCCTCTCCACTCTCTCAATCGCAAAAATGTCTTAAAATCCCTCTTCCCATCAGGTTTTCCCCTTCAAATCGCCCTTTTAGGAACTAAATTTCTCTTCTTTTTCTTCTTCGTTTGGGCGGATTAAGCTTACCCTAGCTTCAAACCCTCTTCTTTAAACCGACTGTCTATCTCTCCAAAATCTTTATTTTTCTTCTAAAATTTTTTTCACTCACCTCTCATAGGTCTTCTAAGCTATTTGCAAGTCTCTCTTATCCAAAATGACTCCCAAATTGAAGCTACCACAGAGAAGAAAGTCTGTTCGTGGGTTAGAAGAAAATGTGTGCAGAAAAAGAATGGCAGCCGAGCCCTCTCCTGCTCCAACCCCAGCTCCAGGTCCTACTCCAGCTTCTACACAGTCCTCACTCAGTCCAAGCAAGGTACCTCTCTCCAGTTGAAAAGTAAAATTCGGGAAGAACATAGATTTTAGATTTTTTTTTGAAAAAAAAGGGTTCTCTATTGGATTAAAAATTAAAAATCAAGGATGAAAATTTTACTATCTTTTGAAAAAAAATATTTATGTGGATTTGGTCAGAGAATTCTATTTGAATTTAAGTTACTGCAATGGAACAGTAAAGTCTTTAGTGAAAGGTGTTAACATTGTTCTTGATCCATTGCATTTAGGATAAATCTTGCACTTGTCTTGTGAAGGTTATACTCATATGGAGCTTCCGATCAAAGAAGAAGGAATAAGTGTTATTTTAGGAAGAACATTTACTGAAAACTTAAATAAATTAGAAACAAAGATTTTTTCAGTAGAGATGAGACTTTTGCATCACATGGTTACCAAACTTTTTATCCCTAGGAGTGGCAAGCATGACCTCTTATCTGGTAGGAATATTTGCATCATGTACCATATGATCATCGAGACCCCCTTGAACCTTTCTACTTTGATGTTTGAGGCCATGAGAGAGATCCTGAATAGGTCTAAGGCTCACTTACCTTATGGTTTGGCACTCACCCTGGTCTTTAGGTGGTTCAGAGTCTATTTTGAGGAGGAGGTAGTCACCAGATTATCACATTCTGATACCATCAACCATCACACACTGCATCGCATGGGCTTTTCAAAGACTGATGGTGGTTGGTCGAAGGATGTTGAGGAGAGAGCAGAGGAGGAGGGGCCATCTTTATCTCCTCGTGATCACAGAGCATCTCCTGATATTCAGTTCGTGTCTGATCACGAGGCTGATCCCTCAGAATCAGTGAGGAGGGAGATTTCTGTACCACAGTCTGAGAGTAGAGTAGATCCTTCAAAGATCAGACTTGCAGATGATCAGATTGAGTTGATGTCCTAGCGGGTTGCTTCCATTTTATCCCAGCAGTTTGTCACCTCAGGTTTTGCTCAGAGGATGACATCTTAGACTGTTTCAGATCAGACCTTGATCCCTCATATCTTTACTATCTTTTAGATGCTTACAGCTCAGTCCGCACGTATTGAGGAGCTTGAGGGATATATTCTGAGACCGACGGGCAGAGTTTTGAATTTGCAGAGGTAGGTATTAGCTTTAGCCCATCCCTAGCCGCAAGAGAACATCATGGAGGTCTCTAACCTATCTGCAGAGGTGGCTAGGCTTTGAGGTGTTTTGAAGAGTGACTTTGATTTTTTGAGGAGAGAGATCAGGGGCTCCAGTGAGACAGTCTCTACTTAAATTGGTGCCTTGATGCAGTCCATGATGAGAGCTTTGAAATAATTGGATACAATCATATTTTCTCTCCTAGCACAGTCCATAGCTTCCCAGACTCTAGGGACCTCTCATCCTTCTACTCGTGTTAGTACTTCTATCCGTGGTCGAGGCAGACGTGGTCGAGGACGTGCCCGTGGCTTTGATCCTGAGACTCCTCATCATATCTCTATCTATTCTGATTCTGATGCCTTTAGCCATGACATCTATTAGATCTAGCATAGTTAGTCTTTTATGTCTAGGATCTAGCTTATGGCTTTTGTATTGGTTGGCTGATTGACTCATGGATAGTTGTATTTTTTGTTATCCATAACTTTTGTATGGCCTATGTATTTTGACTTGACTCGTATGTATTGTGACACATATATCACATTTTGGATATATATATATATATAAGCTTTTATCTTATATGAATGTCTTTGGATTGATTTTTTTTATGAATGGCCTCAATTGAAATGTCTTAATTTTGTGATGTGAAAAATGCCTCATATATGTGCAATGTAATATTATGAATGGTAATATCTTCTATATGAGCAAATTGAAATATCTTTTATGATTGCTATAGTGAGGGGGAGTCTCTTTCATTTTTTTTTAAAAAGAAGGAGTAATGATCTTAATTGATGTTGTCAAAAAGGGAGAGTAGAAAAATAAAATTAAGCAATAAGAAAAATTATCAAAACAAATTTGTCAAAAGAAAATAATCTTATAAGCTATCTGAAAACTAATCTTCAAACTACTCATGATGCTTTCTATTCAAACAATTGGCTATAATATTTAAGTAATGCATCTTCATAAATTTAAAATTTTTAATTAATGCTTTATATATATTATATGTTATATTTTACTTTTACTCAAATATTTTGTCATCATCAAAAAAAGGAAGACTGTTGCTCCTTGAATTGATTTTGATGATTACAAAATATTTAAGGGGGTTACTAATGATTTTGACTTGAAAAAAGATTTATTGTATTTCAGGAGCAAAATCATAATTTCATTAAGTTCTGATTCAAAAATCTCAAGAGCAAGAACAGAAAATTTGTGATCTATTGGAGGTAATTTTATATTTTTTGGATGTGTATTTTGAGAGAAAATCAAGTTTAAAGAAAAGGGTAGACCCCTAGGGTCGATCCCTGTCAAAAAGGCTGAATGGCACGCTACTTTTAGCTGGCACACCCAAAGGGGATGATCCTATGAGTTAACCTCTGTTGCGGTGCAAGTCAAAGATATAGAACAGTGACTTTTTGTTCTGCGCCACAGAGGTCGACCCTATGAGTCGACCCCTGCAAAAGAAAATCTTTGTAACGGCTAGTTTTTCAGCTCATTTTGGTCATATTTAATGTTCATTTAATGCACTCCAACGGCTCTAATCCTGCCCACATTACTCTCCACTATCTATTGAAGATATAAAGGCACTTAAAAGAGGAAAAAAGTAAGATTTTTCAAGCATTCATTTCAGCCCTAAAGAAAAAACTTTCTTCAAGCAAAAGAAGCTTTCATTTCAAGTTCGTCAACCCCTTAAGAGCTCATTTAAGTCTTCAACAACCTTGAAAAAAATCAGAAAAATTTCTTTCATATTGTGTAAAGTGTATTTAAAGTTTTAATTTGCTCATTAAAAGAGATAAACTTATATTTTTATGTGATTAACTTTTATACTCTGTTTTTGTCTTAATCCTTAGTTTTGGAAGGATTCCAAAACTTGAAAAGGTTGGTCCAAATCTTGAATCAGATTGTATTTAGATTGGTTTGTACCCAAAAAATATATATTCTAGCTTGAGATAGCTAGAGTCGGAGGTACCAATGTTGTATTCTTGTTGAATATATTTTAGTGGATTAAAATTTTTAAGTAGGAGCTTGGGGAGTGGATGTAGGTCCAAAGTTGGCACCGAACCACTATAAATCTTGATTGTTTGTGTTGTACTTACTTGCTCTCTTTCTAAGTTTCTTTATTTTCTTGCATTCTTGCATCTCATTTCTACACCTTGCTTAAATCACTTTCTACATATAACCTGCTCATTGTTATTTAATTCTTGTGGTTCTAAATTAACTTTAAAATTTTAAAAATTCAATTCATCCCTCCTTTTGGGTTGCATAGCTGGGCAACGGAGACTGAGTTCTGAAAGTTTTTGGCCAAAGCAAGTATGAATACTGAAAATTTTTTTTTATGAGATTCACAAATGAACTTGAGTCGAGCCAATCTAGCATATGACTGATAATGAGGTCTGACGAGTTCTTCCTGACCTCCGTCAAGTTGGGACTCACTATAGAAGGACTGAATCATATGATAACTATATCTAAGGATTCATATTTTCATTCTACTGGATTACTACTACATACTGCTAGGTATCACTGGTGGATTGTGAGACTCATCGGGTGTTGTCTTGATGATCGATGGCTCCCGAAGGATAGAATTGAAAATATTCCAATCCATCGAAAAGAGTTTCGATGATATTGTGATGGAGATCATAATATATCTCACTACCAGATAGAATAAAATCTATGGGGTAACATATTAAAAGATTTAATCTCAAATTTATCAATTGGACTTATGAAGTTCTAATTAGATTAGGGTTTATTGAAATCCTATTAGGTTTAAGAGAACCATGCTTGCATATGGTTAAACCTAATTCTTCTTAGGACTTCGATTGGATCAAAGTCCATAGCCTTAAACCTAACCTAAATCTATTTGGATTTAATTGGACTCTTAATTGTAAGTCCAAGAGGATTGGATTATGTCAATAAGTTGGCATAAATTATCTTCTCATTGTCTCTACATTATCTCCTAATTATCTCTAAGTGGTGTGTGGAATAGAAGAAAAGAAGGGTGGCGTCTTCTTCTCTTTTGGCAAGACCAGAGGGTGCCAACTCCCTGTATATGGCAAGAGGGTCTCTCCCCCTTTTATGGATTGGTGTGGAAGAGAGAGAGAGGGGCCACACCCCCTCTCATGTGTCAAGAAACCCCAAAGGGGTGCCAAATATTGGCGCCCCAAACTACCTACCCTATATGAGATGGGGTGCCTCACATACTTGCCTAAAGAAGCTGATTACATGCCAATTAAGTATGATTTTATTAAAAAAAATTAGATTAAAAAGATAGAGTATTCTTATGAGATAAGGATATACCTTTTTAAGTTAATTGGATTCCTTTTTGAGTCAAGATAAAGCCTATATAAAGAGAAGGTCTCTTAAGGTTTCTAGTTAGTTGAATTTTATGAGACAAAAATACTCTCTCTCCCTTCTCCATGCCTCTCCTCCTTTTCTCTTCCACGCCCAAGGCTTGGGCATCCCACTATGCTACATGCCAGCGTGGTGGTTCTTCAAGAGTGAAGAATGAAGAGAAGAAGAAGGCTGCAGATCAAGGAGTTGATCCCGCAGTCTAGATTAAAGTATTGATCAAGGTTCTAAAAGCTGTGATCCTGCTTAGAGAAAAAGGATCTACTATGAGAAGATCGATTCGAGATTGATCTCGAAGGATATCCATAGAGGTCAGATGTATGTGCGGCTCGAGAATCTATGAACCTGTGATCATCGATTGCGATGAATTTCTATCCACGCTAAGGTATTGAGATTCGATCTTATGCTTGCTTTTAATTTCAGATTACGTGTATGTCTTTTTTCTTGAGTTTGGGTATGATTAGATATGATCTTATGCATGTGGGTTTAAAGGGTTTAACCCGATCATTTTTTCACTGCAATCAAAAAGATTTTTGAAATCTACATATGCTGCCTATCTGATTTTCTAACAGTGGTATCAGAGCTACTAATTTTTTAAAAACTTATGTGATCTAGTTTTTTGATTAGATCTGAAAGTTTTAGTGATTTAAAATCGATCTTATGCTGATATAAGGTTGTCCTGGTATAGGATTTACTCTCTATATTGCAAAGGTTGTTGATCTAATTTTATGCTGATCTAATTTTATATGTATTTGATATGTATAATTTTAGTTTTAGATCTAAAATTTAATGTATATGCAATACATGTTTAATTTAGATCTGAAACTACATATATATAATGTATGACATTAGGTTTAGATCTGAAATAGTTTTAAGATCATAAGCCACTAATTACATGCAATGAAATATAATCTAAAAATTATTTTTAGATATGAAATTATGTTGTTGCATGTGGGTATGGGTTGAACAAATTAGGTCTGATGATCAAACTATAATTAGGATCTAATTGATTAGATTAGACTAGAACCTATTTTTAATTTTGAGCAGTTGATTGAACCTAATCAATGGCTGGTTAGGATTAGGTCAAAGGAGCTCAAAGTCGAGTTTAGTTGTAGTTGATCGTGTCGATTCATATTTTGATGTGAGTTGATTGACTCAAGATTAAATTTAGCTCAATGGTTCGGGCCTATTTCAATAGGTTAAACTAATCGATTCTAAGCGACCAATTTGATGTCTAAGGTAAGTATCTAGATGATGGTCATTTAATTGGTTCCGTTGTTTGACCTGACTAATTTTGATTGATGTCTAAAGAAAACAATGGAGGGATCTCCACACATCTTAACTTACTTGGCCATCTTGAAAGATTTAGTTTCGTGTTAGGTTATTTGTTGACTCAAGTTTACTCATGCCAACTAGGCTGGTTAGACATGTTGATGTGCTGACCTAAATTTGATCAGTCAAATGTCAAATCTGCTGATTTAGAAGAGACCTAAATCTAAATCTCCTTATTAAATATAAAGTCTAGAGGTCTTCCATCATTGTAGAAATATGGATGCCTTTCTGGCATTAATCGTTCTCGGCTGGTTACAATGGTTTGATTGTATCGAGAAAGTACAACCACTCTATTGACATTTGATATCCTGGGGTAGAGATGGGGTTGGACCCAATAACTGTTAGGTAAGGATCTCAATAACGGCTTTGCACCTGCTGGTGAATGATGGGTCTGACTTAACTAAGAAATATGCCAATAACTATTAGGTGAGGCCATATGACTTAGAGACTAAGCCTATTGCATTTTGCTTAATGAAGCAATGGACAAAGTGTTATCTGCTCATTAATCTGTACTCACTAATAACTGTTAGGTGAGATATATATAGATTAATAGAACTACAGTATCCATTTGAAATCGATCGTGTATAGGCTTTCGTTTCTCCACCAGAGGAGTGTGGGATATTTGAGGAAATAGTGGGAGCTTTTGTTTGCTTTTAAAGTCCCTAGAACAAACAATCTTATAAGTACAAACATCTAACTAGAAATTATTCTCTTTGTAGATAACCATGTTGAGTTCTGATCCTTTAGCCCATATCTTCGATACCAATAGGTTGACTAGTACCAACTATAAAGACTAGTTCTGGAATCTAAGAATTGTTCTATGCTCTGAAAAACTCATCTATGTCCTTGATCAGGAAGCACCTGTGTTACCTGCTCGTCCTGTTGGAATTCAAAGTTTGGTGCATGCATATCTATTTCAAAAATTTTATTTTCTAAATATCACAGTGGAGAATAAGATTAAAATATTTTTAATCTGGATTATGCATGCATGAAAACATAAAACCACATAGATCTATCTCATATGCTAAAATTGATATATGCTGAAATTTAGATTGTGATCAAATCATATGCCTGTTTCACAATTTTTTTCTTCAAATTTGGATCTAGAAGAGAAGAAGTTCTCTCTTAACTACACAAGTATCTGGCTTTTACGAGTATCCACTCAGGATCAACCTGGAACAGTCCTCTTTAATCTGAATTTTGGTTTTTCAAAATTCAGCCTGCTGAATCTGAACGAAGCCTGGATCGTGATTAACGCTTGATCTTTCTTTTTGATCTTCTTCTTCTCCTCTTCTCTAAACTTTTCTCCTTGTTATGTGCTACTACGAAACATCAGCAACCAGCCAAGAGGGGATGCCCAACACCTTGGGCGTGGAAGGCCTAGGGACGTCCCAAAGAGAGGGAGGTGTGTGACATCCAAGGGGAGAAGAGAAAGGAAGAGGAAGAGAGGGCGTGAAGATCTCCTTTGGATGTGGGAGGGTGCTGGTTTGAATGCCTTAGGGACCTAAGGGGAGGTCTCTTTAAATAGGCATGAGGATTGAATCCTATTCAATCTCATAATACAAGTCTTACATGCATTAGGATTTCTATTAACTTAAGTTATCCAACTTACATTAAGAAGCCCATTAGACATAATTGGAGCCCTTGCACCCATAATTAGATACCTCAAAATACATCCAAGAGATGCCCCATAAGAGAACTAAAAGCCTTCTAATCAATGGACACGTCCAATTTGATCAAATCAAGGTGGCACCCAAAAATAACTATCAAAAAAATTAATTAGGGACTTGCACTCTTAATTAATTTGATCCATAATCTTAGACACCCAACAATTGAGTCTTATAAATCTCATTCATGTAAGTTATTAACAGATAATTAAGTTAGAATTATCTTATCAAATAAATAATTTCAACTGAAAGAGGAATTGGATCCAACCATGTGCTAGCAAGGTTATCATGAACCCAATGGATTTCTTTAAACCCAATTGACACTTCATAAGCTCAATTACTAATTTCAGACCTAATCTTTTTGTTGTGTGACCCCATAGGTTTAATTTTATTTGATAGTGAGATATATAATGATCTCTATCATTGTATCATTGAAACTCTTTTCAATGGATCAGAATATTTTCATTCTAATTCAATAAGAATTGTCGATCCAGAACAATCCTAGTGAGCTCTCACAATTCATCAGTAACATCTAGTAGTATGTAGTGGCAACCTAGTAGAACTGAAATGAATCTTTAGATGTAGTTAACGTGTGATTTAGTTCCTCTATCGTGAGTCTCGATTAGATAGTAGGTCATAGATAAATCATCAAAGCTCAACATCAGTCATATGATAGATTTGATTAGCTCAAGTTCAGTTGTGACTTCTATTAAAACTCTTTTCCATCAATCACACTGCTGTGACCACAGACTCATGGGCTTAGCCTCTTAAATCTCATAGGACTACTCCTCTCTATCAAGATCGATAGATCCTATCTTGATGCGCATTCCACTCCAATAGTGAACCAACCATCGCTAACATCCACTACAAGGGATCATTAAGACCCATATTTATGTGTCAGTCAAACTCCAGCAGTCTCACTGTAAGTAGCAGTACCATCTCAAGTCGAAAGATCAGTCACACAACTACAACATCGAGACAATCACTAACGATCGAATAGAAATCCAAATGATCTCTTGTATGGTCATGCTCAGTACTAGTTGTTCTCTTACAACTACCCGTACTCATCGTCTTGTGTCTCTACACAGTAGATCAGAGATTCATCTATCTCGAAGAAAGTGATTTATGCATCAGTTTATTCAGATTAATTACCATCCTCATGATGATTCTATGATCAGGAGCATTTAGAAATTAAATATATATCTCTAATTCTCAATACCTTGAGAATATGTATCGAAAGTAATTTTATGGATGATTCAAGGACACATCACACTTGAATGAAAAAGAACTTATCATTTTATTGATCATATCAATATATTAAGTATAAAATTATACTCTAGATTTATTACAATGTGTCAGCTATATTGACTTCTAGGATATACATCTAACAATCTCTCACTTGAACTAAAGCCAGTTGACCACAAATCTAAGTCCCATCTTCTCAAGATGGACTTCCATTTTCGATGGACTCAACTGCTTTGTCAGTGGGTCTACCACGTTATCTGCGGAGTCTACTCTTCGTATCTCGATATGAGGTAGTCGCATACACTGCTGCTCTACATGTTTGAACTTCTAGTAAGACCTTGTGCTCCTTAGTTAGGGCTATGGTGCCATTATCTTTGCAGTACTATGTCAGGGCATGATATCCAGTTTTACAACTAACATTAGAGCTAGAATTTATTTTACACATCTACAGCATACTCAGCCTCCATTGATTGATTATTCAGAACCCTTTCAATAGATTGAACAAGAATACACCCTCGAATCACAACTCTGAATCTTCTCTAAAGATGAAGAACAAATCTTTAGTCCTTCTTAAGTATTTAAGGATGTTCTTCATAGCTATCTAGTGCTTCTCATTTGGATTCGACTGATACTTGCTTGCGACACTCATAGCAAGGGCAATATCAGGTTGAGTACATAGCATGACGTACATGAGGCTCTCTATCGTCGAAGCATAAGGAATCCTTCTCATACGCTGATTCTCCTCAAATGTGGTCGGACACATTGTCTTGAAGAGACTAATATCATGTCTAAGAGGTAAGAGACCTCTCTTGGAGTTTTTCATGCTGAATCTCTTCAGCACCTTCTCTATATACAGCTTTTGTGACAGGCCAAGCATCTATTTAGGTCTATCCCTATAGATATTTATTCAAAGAATATAATATACTTCTCCTAGGTCTTTCATAATGAATTCCTTGGACAACTATTTTTTGACCATGGTCAGCATGGAAATGTTATTCCCAGTAAGGAGAATATCATCCATATACAATATAAGGAAGATAATTACACTCCCACTGACCCTCTTGTATACACAAGATTTTTCTTTATTTTTTATAAAATCAAATGATTTGATTGCTGTTGCTCCTTAGATTGATTTTGATGATTACAAAGCAGTTGAAGGGGTACTAATGTTTCTCACTTGAAAAAGACTTATTGCTCTTCAGGGGCAAAATTATAATTTTATCAAAACTCTGATTTGATAGTATCAAATGATAGAACAAAAGATTTGTGATCCAATGGTAAAAATTTTATTGATTTTGGACTTGTATTTTGAAAGATATGCATGATTAAAAATCATGAGTCGACCCATGAGTCGACTCATGGCGCATGAGATGACTGGCACGCTGAAATTCCTGGCCGGCACAGACTTGGCACAACCTGTGAGTCGACCCATGAGTCGATCCCCAAGGCATGAGTCAACTCATGAGTCGACCTCTGTGGGTTTTAAGCCAGTTTTATAGAACCTTGGATCCCGTTCGATTCTGTGATGATTTTCCACAGAGGTCGACCCATGAGTCGACCTCCAGACATGAGTCGACTCGTGAGTCGACCCCTGTGATGGAATTTTTCCGTAATGGCTAGTTTTTAACCCATTTTAAGTGCTTTTAATGCTCATTTATTATGGTCTAACGGCTCTATTTCAGCCTAGAATATTTTTCACTATTTTCTGAAGCTATAAAAGGGACAAAAAGGTAGAAATCAAAAAGAAGAATCAAGAAGAGAAATTTTGAAAAAGGGATTTCAAGCAAACTTTTCAATCCTAAGTAAAAGCTTACTCAAAGCATTCAAGAAGCCTTTGATCCAAGCTCACCAACTTCTCAAGTGCACATTCTAGTCTCCAACCACCTTGAAGAAATCAAAAAGGATCTTCTTCTTCTTCTTCTTGAGTAAAGAGTATTTAAAGTCTCATACGCTCATTAAAGGAGTTTTTTTTTTTTGTGCTATTCATTGTTATACTTTGTTTGTGTTATTGTTTTTGTTTTGGAAGGGTTTCAAAACAAGGAAAGGTTGATCCGAACCTTGAATCAGAGTGTATTGGATTGGTTTGTACCCAAAAAATAAGTGGACTAGCTTGGGATAGCTAGAGTCGGAGTTTCCGATGTTTGTATTCGGGTTGAATACAAGATTAGTGGATTGGAATTCTCAAGTAGGAGCTTGGAGAATGGATGTAGGTGCAAGGTTGGCACCGAACCACTATAAATTCTTTTATTTGTGGTGTGTCTAATTACTCTTCTTTAACTCTTCATTATTCTCTTGCATTCTAGCTTTTAGCCATTAGCCTTAAATTAATTTTACTCTCCCTATTTATTTAGCTTTTGTCAAATATTTTTCATAAGTCATAAGTCAAGCTTAAAATTTTTAGAAACCCAATTCACCCCTCCTCTTGGGTTGCATAGCTGGACAACAAGTGGTATCAGAGCCCGGTGCTCTAGCCCTACTTTGATCTAAACAATCAAAGAGCCAAAGATCTATGGCAACTCAAGTCGGCACTTCTCTAGTCGAGGGGCAATCCACCAACCGACCTCCACTTTTCAATGGGTCTAATTACACCTATTGGAAAGCTCGGATGAAAATATTCATTCAAGCACTCGACTATGATATGTGGAGTATCATAGTGAACGATCCTCACACACCCACTAAAATTATAGATGGTGTGGAATCAACCAAACCCGAGAAAGAATGGGTTGAGGTTGATAAGAAAATGGCCCAATTAAATGCTAAAGCAATGAATGTTCTTTATTGTGCTCTTGATGCTAACGAATTTAATCACATTTCTACTTGCTCATCTGCTAAAAAAATATGGGATATGTTAGAAGTAACCCATGAAGGAACCAATCAAGTAAAGGAGTCTAAAATCAACATGCTTGTGCATAAATATGAATTGTTTAAAATGGAGCATAATGAGTCCATAACTGAAATATTTACTCACTTTACGATATTATAAATGGTTTAAAGAGTCTTGGTAAGTCCTATACTAACAGTGAGCTTGTAAGAAAGATTCTCAGGTCCTTACCAAGAACTTGGGAAGCCAAAGTGACCGCCATCCAAGAAGCCAAGGACTTGAACATTCTACCCTTGGAAGAGCTTCTTGGATCATTGATGACTCATGAGCTAAGCATGAAGCAACATCAAGAGGAAGAAGTCAAAAAGAAAAGAATAATTACCCTCAAATCCACAGCTCCACCAGATGAAGAAACTGATGACACTGAAGATGAAGAACAGAATGAAGAGATGGCACTCATTACCCGAAGATTCAAAAAATTTTTGAGAAAAAGGAAACAAGGGATGAGGAAGAGGCCATTCACAAAAGGGGAACAGAGCAAAGAAAAAGAGAAAGACCAACCCCTTATCTACTACGAATGCAAGAAGCCGGGACACTTCAAATCCGAATGCCCACAACTGAAGAAGGGTCCCAAGAAGTACAAGAAGAAGGCCATGATGGCCATTTGGAGTGCGAGTGATGACTCAAGCTCCGAAGATGATAACTCAACCAAACAAGCCAACCTGTGCCTTATGGCACACGAAAATGAAGTAATTTTCGAAACTCCTAGTGACTTTACATTTGAAGAATTACATGAAGCTTTTTATGATTTAGTTGATGAATTAAAGAAACTAGGGATGAAGAACAAAGATCTAAAATTGAAAAATCAATCTCTATTGAAACAAAATAAAAATATTTCAATTGAAAAATCCATCCTGCTTCAAGAAAATTAAAGTTTAAAGAATAAAATTGCCAAGTTAAAACCATTAGTTGAAAAATTCACCTTGACTTCAAATAAACTTAATATGATTCTTGAAAATCAAAAAGCCGTGTATGATAAGGCTGGACTTAGCTATAACCCCTTGAAGAAACAAAAATATCTAAAAAATATTTATGTAAACTCTTTAAGCAACAAGTCTTCTAATATTACTTGCTTCAACTGTGGTAGAATAGGACATAAGTCATACACTTGCTTCTCTAACAAGTTTGCAAACTCAACTGTAAAGAAAATATGGGTTCCAAAAGGAACCATTATGACTAACCAAAAAGGACCCAAGAAAGCTTGGGTACCTAAAACAAAAACTTGACTTTTGCTTGCAGGTGTGTCTAGTATCCCAAGAAGGAAACAGAAAATGGTATCTTGACAGTGGATGCTCGAGACACATGACTGGTGATGAATCCCAATTCATCACTCTTGATGCTAAGGATGGAGGAATGGTCACCTTTGGAGATAATGGCAAAGGAAAGATCATCGGTATAGGTAACATTGGTATCACTCCCTCCAAATACATTAAAAATATTTTGTTAGTAGATGGTTTAAAGCATAATTTACTAAGTATTAGTCAATTTTATGATAAAGGATATAAAGTTGTTTTTGAATCGTCTGTTTGCATTGTAACTAGTCCTATTAATGATGGCATTAAATTTATTGGACATGGATATGGTAATGTTTATATGGTAGATTTAAATGATTTAGCCAAAATAAATATGCAATGCCTAGTATCCTTGAATGCTAAAATTAAGGAGACTAGTTGGCTTTGGCATCACAGACTTGCACACATTAACATGCATTCTCTTTCAAAATTAATTAAGAAAGAATTAGTTCTTGGTTTGCCAAAATTAAATTTTGAAAAGGATAGAATTTATGATGCATGCCAACTAGGTAAACAAACAAGAGTTTCATTTAAATCCAAAAATATTGTTTCAACCTCTAGACCTTTAGAGCTTTTGCATATGGACTTATTTGGACCTACTAGAACCACTAGTCTAGGAGGAAAATGATATGGTTTTGTAATTATAGATGATTACTCTCGTTTTACTTGGGTTTTCTTTTTGGCACACAAAGATGAAACTTTTCATGTTTTCACTAAATTTTACCGAAAAGTCACTAATGAGAAAGGATTTTCAATTCAAAATATTCGAAGTGATCATGAAACTGAATTTGAAAATCAAGACTTTGAAAACTTTTGTGATGAAAAAGGAATTGGCCATAACTTCTCTGCACCTAGGACACCCCAACAAAATGGGGTAGTAGAAAGAAAAAATAGAACCTTAGAAGAAATGGTCCGTACCATGCTATGTGAAAGCAACCTTCCACGATATTTTTGGGCGGAAGCAATTAACACAGCATGTTACATTTTAAATCGTGCTTTGATTAGATAAATTTTAAAGAAAACCCCCTATGAGCTTTGGAAAGAAAGAAAATCTAATATTGCATATTTTCATATTTTTGGTTGTCGATATTTTGTATTAAATAATGGTAAAGAAAGACTTAAAAAATTTGATGCAAAATCAGATGAAGCAATCTTTCTTGGTTACTCCTCCACTAGTAAAGCTTTTAGAGTTTTTAACAAAAGAACATTAGTAGTAGAGGAGTCCATACATGTTGTCTTTGATGAATCTAACGATCTTCTTTCAAGGAAGAATGAAGGTGTTGATGATGCAGATCCTCTTATAGAAGGAATGAAGAAGATCACTCTGAAAGATTCAACAGTTCAAGATGACAAGGAACATGAAGACAAACAGGATGAGGGAGGTGAAGAACATCAAGAACAACCTCAAGGTACAAATGACCTACCCAAAGAATGGAGGTATGTTCACAATCATCCTAAGGAGTTAATTATTGGTGATCCTATGCATGAGGTAAAAACTCGTTCTTCACTTAAAGATGTATTTAATCATTGTGCTTTTGTCTCTCATCTCGAACCAAAAACTATTGAAGAAGCTAAAAATGATTATAATTGGATTAATGCAATGCAAGAGGAACTTAATCAATTAGAAAGAAATAATGTATGGACTTTAGTATCAAGACCTAAAAATTATTCAATAATTGGCACAAAATGGGTCTTTAGGAACAAATTAGATGAACATGGAAATGTAATAAGAAATAAAGCAAGATTGGTTGCTAAAGGTTATAATCAAGAAGAAGGAATTGATTTTGATGAGACCTTTGCACTTGTTGCTAGATTAGAGGCCATTAGACTTCTACTTGCATATGCTTGCTTTATGAAATTTAAATTATTTCAAATGGATGTCAAAAGTGTATTTTTGAATGGATGTATTGCTGAAGAAGTCTATGTAGAACAACCCCCAGGTTTTGAAAATCATGCTTTTTCTAATCATGTGTTTAAACTAAATAAAGCTCTATATGGATTAAAACAAGCACCTAGGACTTGGTATGATAGGCTAAGCAAATTTTTACTAAATAATGATTTTTCAAGAGGTAATGTAGACACAACCCTCTTTATTAAAAGAAATCAAAATGATATGTTAGTTATACAAATTTATGTTGATGACATTATTTTTGGGTCTACTAATGAATCTCTTTGTCAAGACTTTGCTAAGCTCATGCAGGCGGAGTTCGAGATGAGCATGATGGGAGAACTTACTTTCTTTCTCGGACTCCAAATCAAACAAACAAAGGAAAGAATCTCCATCACCCAAAGCAAGTACACTAAGGAATTACTCAAAAGATTTGGAATGGAGAACTCCAAAGCAATTGGCACACCCATGAGCCCCTCATGTAAGCTTGACAAGGATGAAGAAGGTAAATATGTAGACTTAAAATACTATAGAGGTATGATTGGTTCTCTACTATATTTAACTGCAAGTAGGCCGATATCATGTTTAGTGTTTGTTTGTGTGCTAGATTTCAATCTAATCCTAAAGAGTCTCACTTGAATTCTATTAAAAGAATCCTTAGATATTTAAATGGTACTCAAACTCTAGGATTATGGTACTCTAAGGACTCATTAATTGACTTAATAGGATATTCAGATGCTGATTTTGCTGGATGTAGATTAGATAGAAAAAGCACTAGTGGAACTTGCCAATTTCTTGGAGTTAACCTAATCTCCTAGTTTAGCAAGAAATAAAATTCGATAGCACTGTCTACGGCTGAGGCCGAATATATTACAGTCGGAAGTTGTTGTGCTCAAATCTTGTGGATTAAGCAATAACTCGAAGACTTTGGTATCAAACTTAATGAAACACCTATAAGATGTGACAACACAAGTGCCATAAATCTTACTAAAAATCTAATTCAACATTCAAGGTCTAAACATATTGAAATAAGACATCATTTTATAAGAGAACATGTTCAAAATAAAGATATAATTCTTAACTATGTTTGCACTGAAAATCAATTAGCTGATATCTTTACAAAGGCCCTTAGTGAGGATAGATTCTGTGAAATTAAGAGAAATCTAGAAATTCTTGATCCATTTGCCTAAATATTTCTCCAATTTCAAGGAATCGATGTCAAAATTTCTTTGAGCTCAATTTTTATCATCTCTCTTGGACCTAAAAGCTCAAGATTATCATTCTTACAACTTGTCATTGAGCAAAAAATTTTTCTCCTAAAATTTTGAATTTTTTTGAAATTTATTCATATTTTTTCTGAAATTTTGTGAATCATGAGTCGACCCCCTAGGGTCGACCCAATGGCATACTTGAAATTCTTGGCCAACTTCCCACGGGTTCATTTCTTTTTAACTTAAAGCCTGTTCATGAGCCGACCCCTCCTTCTTCTTCGTCTTCCTCCCTCCAAGACTCATCATCCTCATCTTCATTCTCTCCAAAACCAAGGATTTAGCCCAAGATCATTCTCCCATCACCTCTCCACCTCAAATCACCCCTTGGGAAAGGAGCTTTTCGCATCTTTCTTCCTTGATTGAAGCAGTTGGAGCGTGCCCTAGCTTCCACCGTTCTTCTCAAAATCATGATTTCTCTCCGCCAAAATCCCTTTCCATCTTCTAATAACCCTCCTTCTCCTCACCCATTTGATCTTCCGAGTCTCCTTGCTTGCTCCTGTGGTGAGAATGGCCCCAAAGATGAAACTCCCTCAAAGAAAAAAATCAGTCCGTGAGCTGGAAAAAGGCATCCGCAGGAAAAGGCAAGCTTCTCAGACCTCCTCTGCTCCCATTCCGATTTCAGCATCTGCACCAGGTCTCTCTCAGTCTCCTCTTAGCCTTAGCAAAATCTCTCTCTCTGACAGAAAGGTAGAAACCGGCAAGAATGTGGACTTCAGATTCTTTGAAAAAGAAAGTTTCTCCTTTGGGTCAAAGATCAAAAACCAAGGTTGGGGATTTTACTGTTCTCTCAAGGAAGTTACATATGTAGACTTGGTTAGAGAGTTTTATCTGAATCTGCACTATGGCAATGGAACAGTAACTTCTACTGTTAAGGAAATTGATATCTGCTTAGATCCTATTATTTTGGGAGAGATTCTGCATTTTTCCTGTGAGGGATATTCTAACATGGAACTCCCAGTGAAGGAAGAAGGGATCAATATAATTTTAGGAGGAACCTACTCGGGAAGTCTAAATAAATTAGGAGCCAAGATCTTATCAATTGAAATGAGAATTCTACATCAATTAGTAACAAAGCTTTTCTTCCCGAGAAGTGGTAGACATGACCTCCTCTCTGGCCGAGATATATGTATAATATTTCATGTGATCACCCAAACCCCCTTAAACCTCCCTGCTTTAATGATTGAGGCCATGAGAGAAACACTGAATAGATCCAAGGCACATCTGCCTTTTGGTATGGCCCTCACACTAGTATTCAGGAGGTTTGGAGTTAGCTTTGAGGGGGAGGCATCTGCTAGGCTTTCTCACGCTGACACCATCAACCAACACACTCTGCACCGCATGGGATTAAGTAGGATTGATGGTGGTTGGATCAAGGGTACAGAAGAGAGAGCTGAGGAGAGAGCTAAGGATAGAGTTGAGGACAGAGCTGAGAAAGAAGGTCCCTCATCACCTCTCCATGATTTCAGGGCAGCATCTCCAGACATCCAATTTGTTTCAGATCCAGAGGCTGGCCCTTCAGAGTCCACCAGGAGGCACACACCAGTTCAGCAGCCAGACAGTAGAGCACCTCCCTCAGAGTTCAGATTGGCTGATGATCAGGTTGAGCAGATTTCTCAGCGTGTGGCTTCCTTGCTTTCTCGTCAGTGGAGCACTTCTGCATTTGCACCGGGATCCACATCATTAGATGCATCTGATCAGACCTTGATCCCCCATATCTCCACTGTATTTCAAATGATCTCAGATCAGTCAGTTCAGATTCAGCAGCTCGAAGATTATATTTTGAGACTGACTGGGAGAGTACTTGACCTGCAGGGGCAGGTATTAGCTCTGGTCCATCCTCAGCCACAGGAGTGCACTATTGAGGTCACAGACCTAACTGCAGAGGCTGGCAGACTCAGAGGTGTATTGGAGGGTGGATTTGATTTCTTGAGGAGAGAGATCAGAGGCTCTAGTGAGCATGCATCTACACAGTTCACTGCACTGCTTCAGTCTGTTTCGAGAGCTCTGAACGTTCTTGATTCCATTAGGCTCTCTCTTGCAGTCCAGTCTATGGCTTCTCAGCCTTCAGGATCATCTCGCCCACCTACTCGTGCCAGCACCTCCACTCGTGGCAGAGGCAGACGGGGTAGAGGACGAGTCCTTGGTCGTGATCCATCATCTCCCCACCCCATCTCTGATACATCTGATTCTGATCCATCTAGTCATTGAGCTCTACTAGATCCTTGTAGCTAGCCTTGTCTGTTGTTCTTTCTAGGATCTATCTTTTGGGCCATGTAATGATGTTAACTAGTTGACTTTTATATTATGGAATATGTATTGAAACAACTATGGTATCAATCATCTTTTAATTATATATCTACTCTTTGTAATGGTATCAATCATCTTTTGATTATACATCTTTTCTTTGTTGCTAATTCATATCTATGGTACTCAATGGCATATTTTGTTTTATGATTGCTGTATTCAGGGGGAGTAAACATTAATGATTAGCACAAGAAGTTTGAAGAAATACTAAAGAAAAAATGTATTCAAAAAAAGAGAGGGGGAGTTAACAATGTTTGATGATGTCAAAAAGGGGGAGAAATTAAAGAAAAATATCAAAAGCAAGATTATTAAATGACTTAAAAATACAATGAGTGAATTGCTAAGCAAAAGTATCAAAAGAAAGATAAATAAAAGACTTCAAAATAAAATGAGTGAATTGGGAGAAATTAAAATATCAAAAACACGATTGATAACAAAATGAGTGAATTGCTAAGCACAAAGCAATTGAGCAACCTTTAAAATTAATTCTTAGACATGCATTGATACACTTAATTGTTAAACATGCTCTGATACTAAAACTAAATAATCAAATGAGAATGAACAAATTTTCAAGAAATTTGAAAAACAAGCAAATGAGCAAATGAGAAATCATAAGGTAAATTCTGCTTTGCTCTGATAACAAAAATAAATTTTCTACTCTGATACCAAAATCACATAATCAAATGAGCAAATTTTTAAATTATTAAGCAATAGGCAAATTATTTATGCAAATGGGCACATGTATCACATGCCAAAAGAATCAATCTTCTTTTCAAGCAAATGCACTTATAAGTTGGTAGTAAATTCCTATTTATCTTCAAACTACCTATAATGCATTTCATTCCTTTGAAATTCATGATCATTGATTCATATAAATGCTTTTATTCAAGTATTTTGTCATCATCAAAAAGGGGGAGATTGTTGCTCCTTAGATTGATTTTGATGATTACAAAGCAGTTGAAGGGGTACTAATGTTTCTCACTTGAAAAAGACTTATTGCTCTTTAGGGGCAAAATTATAATTTTATCAAAACCTTGATTTGATAGTATCAAATGATAGAACAAAAGATTTGTGATCCAATGGCAAAAATTTTATTGATTTTGGACTTGTATTTTGAAAGATATGCATGATTGAAAATCATGAGTCGACCCATGAGTCGACTCATGGCGCATGAGATGACTGACACGCTGAAATTCCTGGCCGGCACAGACTTGGCACAACCTGTGAGTCGACCCATGAGTCGACCCCCAAGGCATGAGTCGACTCATGAGTCGACCTCTGCGGGTTTTAAGCCAGTTTTACAGAACCTTGGATCCCGTTCGATTCTGTGATGATTTTCCACAGAGGTTGACCCATGAGTCGACCCCCAGGCATGAGTCAACTCATGAGTCGACCCCTGTGATGGGATTTTTCCGCAATGACTAGTTTTTAACCCGTTTTAAGTACTTTTAATGCTCATTTATTATGGTCTAATAGTTCTATTTCAGCCTAGAATGTTTTTCACTATTTTCTGAAGCTATAAAAGGGACAAAAAGGTAGAAATCAAAAAGAAGAATCAAGAAGAAAGATTTTGAAAAAGGGATTTCAAGCAAACTTTTCAGCCCTAAGCAAAAGCTCACTCAATGCATTCAAGAAGCCTTTGATCCAAGCTCACCAACTCCTCAAGTGCACATTCTAGTCTCCAACCATCTTGACAAAATCAAAAAGGGTCTTCTTCTTCTTCTTGAGTAAAGAGTATTTAAAGTCTCATACGCTCATTAAAGGAGTTTTTTTTTTGTGCTATTCATTGTTATACTTTGTTTGTGTTATTATTTTTGTTTTGGAAGGGTTCCAAAACAAGAAAAGATTGATCCGAACCTTGAATCGGAGTGTATTGGGTTAGCTTGTACCCAAAAAATAAGTGGACTAGCTTGGGATAGCTAGAGTCGGAGTTTTCGATGTTTGTATTCGGGTTGAATACAAGATTAGTGGATTAAAATTCTCAAGTAGGAGCTTGGGGAGTGGATGTAGGTGCAAGGTTGGCACCGAACCACTATAAATCTTTTTATTTGTGGTGTGTCTAATTGCTCTTCTTTAACTCTTCATTATTCTCTTGCATTCTAGCTTTTAGCCATTAGCCTTGAATTAATTTTACTCTCCCTATTTATTTAGCTTTTGTCAAATATTTTTTATAAGTCATAAGTCAAGCTTAAAATTTTTAGAAACCCAATTCACCCCCCCCCCTCTTGGGTTGCATAGCTGGGCAACAATTGCCTCATCAAAATGATGGTTCCAACTTCGAGAAGCTTGCTTTAATCTATATATGAATTTTTATAGCTTGCAGACTCTGTGATCATCATCACTGGACGTGAAATCTATAGGTTGCTCTATATAGATATCTTCCTCAAGATATCTGTTCAGAAAGGTAGTTTTTACATCCATCTATCAGATTTTATAATCATAGTAAGCCAAAATAGCAAGCAAAGTATGGAAAGATTTTAGTATGGCTACGGGTGAGAAGATTTTCTGATAGTCAATGTCCTCACGCTGACTATAACCTTTAGCCACAAGCCTAGTTTTATAGATCTCTACCTTACCATCGGTACCTATCTTTCTTTTGTAGATCCATTTACACCCAATGGATATGATACCCTCAGGTGGATCCACTAAAGTTCAGACTTGGTTCGCATGCATCGAGTCAATTTCTGACTTCATAGCATCTAACTATTTTTTAAAATCGATATCAGACATCACCTCGTTAAAGGTATTAAGATCATTGAATGATCCCTATCTCCGATAAGGAATATTTTCTTTACTTCCTCTATGAGCATATGCATGTACCTTTCAGGAGATCGAGAGACCCTACTAGATCTACGAGGTGGTAGAGGAACATTAATTACTGGCTCATGGACTATGGGTTCTTGAGGATCTATAGCTTTGGGCTCTTCAGAGACTTTCTCTTCGAGCTCCACTAACCTCCCACTGTCGTCATCTTGGATAAACTATTTTTCTAGAAATATGACATTTTGACTCACAATCACATTGTGATCTTGTGAAAAGTAGTAGTATCCCATGGATTCTTTTGGATACCCTATGAAGTGAGCTATAATAGATCTATCCTCTAACTTATCCACCATCTATTCTTGACATAGGTCGGACATCTCCAAATCTTGAGATAACCCAGACTCGGCTTCTTACTGAACCATATCTCATATGGTGTGGTAGGAACAGACTTTGATGAAATCCTATTCAACAAGTGAATGGTAGTTAACAAGACATGTCCTCAAAGAAATAAGGGTAGATCAGTGAAGCTCATCATGGACCGAACCATATCCAATAGGGTCCTATTCCTCCTTTTGGATATCCGATTGAGCTGAGATATTTCAAGAGGGGTCCACTTAGAGACTATGCCATTGTCTTTAAGATATTCCAAAAATTTTTGACTAAGATATTCATCTCCTTGATCAGATCGAAGAACCTTAACGGATTTGCCTGTCTACTTTTCTATTTCATGTCTGAATTTTTTAAATTTTTTAAAGA
Organism: Elaeis guineensis; assembly: GCF_000442705.2. Taxonomy (NCBI): domain Eukaryota; kingdom Viridiplantae; phylum Streptophyta; class Magnoliopsida; order Arecales; family Arecaceae; genus Elaeis; species Elaeis guineensis. The sequence goes on along the minus strand of NC_026007.2, from coordinate 45,340,234 downwards.
TCTCAGACTTGTGTTTCATGAGATATACATATCTATACCTAGACAGATCATTGATAAAGATAATGATGTAGGTATAATCACCCCTGACTTGCACATCAAATGGTCTATACACATTGATGTGTATCAGGGCAAGTAGCTCTGTGGCCCTTTCCTCATGTCCTACAAAGGGTAACTTGGCCATCTTTCCTCGAAGACAAGATTCATAGCTGGATATGACTCTAGGTTAAGAGAGCCAAAGATCCCATCCTTCTTCAGTCTGTTTATCTTATCCTCTCCAATATGGCCTTCAAGGAACCAGATCTAAGATTTCAGGGTTAGATCTTGAAACTTTTTCAAGATCAGGCAGCGGAAGACTAAAATAAATTAAAATTTATCTTATAAAATTAGAGAATCCCTAGATCTAAGATCTTATTATATGATTATCACATGATATTAAATTAAAAATTAAAATATAAAGAGCAAGAACTACATGTTGATCATATCAACATATTTCTAAACTACATCTAATGTATGTAAAATATAATAGATCAGATCTATTACCTTGCAAGTTAGATGTTCTAATATTGCTGATCTAGACTTGAGGATGATGTTATGAGCTACACATGCGTTCGGCCTCTAGAAGTCATCTACACGAGCCCATGAATCAGGATCAGAAGTCCTGGTCCAGAAAATCAGCACAGTATGCTAGTACTGCGCTGATCCTTCTTCGATGGTCGATCAGATGCCTCCTTCTTCTTGATTTGGATTCTTTTAAAGATGAAAAGTAGGAGAAGGAGTTTTAGATCTGAGATACTCTCAGAAAACTCAAGATGGAGGAAGGAAAGAGATGAACACAGCAACCCTAGAAGAAGACCCTCTTCTTCTTCTCTTTGCTCTCACCTAGACACCTAGTCTTGTGTCTATTGTATCTCTATGCCCTAACCTTCTTTCTCTTTGATTTTTGTACGCCCCAAAGGTTTCTCTTTTCTATATTTTTTATAAAAATTTCATATAAAAATTTATTTTAAATAGAGAGATATGATAGAGTCCTTGTCTAGGTCAAATACCTAGTCAAGGATTATCCAAACATGGCAAGACAAGGGGTGCCCAACTCTTGGGCATCCCCTCCTTTTTTTTCTGTCATGGACCAACAAAGGGTACATATTATGTGCCATAAAAATTATAAAAATCTCAAAAAAAAATATGGATAAAATTAGTACCATAAGAAAAGAGTTTTGGTTTCCTAAAACTCTGTCTCATAGAATTTGAAATCCAAACTAATTCCTATTTTGACTTGATCCACAACCACTTTTCATATAAGAGAAAAAGAGAGAAAAATTTTGGGCATGTGTGAAGACCTGGGAGAGAAGTTTTGTTGCACAAAATAAGAGAGAGTGGGTATGGGATAAGAGAGAGTGGGTGTGGGGGGCTAAGGTGGCGCAAGGTGGAATCCTAGTCTTACTAGGATTCAATCTATGACTTGTTCAAATTTGATTTCTCAAACCAAATCAAATCAAAACCAAATCAACCTAATTAAAATAGGTCTTAACCCAATTAAGAGCTTAATTTAATCAAATTAAATTAGATTTAAATCTGATTTAATTTTTTAATCAAATTAGAAATTAGGTTGATCTGAGTCCTATTTGAACAAGGACTAGTTTTTTCTTTCACTTGGCTTATCCAATAAATCAATTGAACTTGATCCAATCAAGCCCAAACTAAATCTAATTAAATTATATTTAATTAAACTTAATCTCAGTCCATTGGCTTAATCAAATTAAGCCAATTAGCAATCAAATTGCTAATCGATCCTCCTGCAACACTTGCACTAGGTTAAATGTTAATCGTATTGATCGTTTAACCCTAGAATGATTCTTAATCATTGATCAACCATCTGATCGGATTGTGAACTCTAATGTGTGTGACCTCATAGGTCTGAACCTAAGTCGGTACTATAGAAATAAATTTTTGTACCAATTGAAGTGACCATCTAGCAATGGTACCCGACGGTCGGATATGTCGAATGTGTAGAACAACATCCTTAGAACCCATACGGATATAATTTTCATATAATTCATCCCCTTGACCAAAATGCTCATAGGACACCTCAAAGTTCAACTATCAACTCTGATCAGGTTGTTCACATTGTATTTTAAAATATCAAATCCATCTGATGGATTATCCTGGCCAAGGTTTTGCTAAATTGAAATACAGTGACTCATTCTTCTCCAACTCTTGGAGTGGTCAATCCCATCTTGATCACACTCCGACTTCACAAGTACTTGACTGTGCCCAAAAGCCTTCCGTTACTGAATTAGAAATTCAGTTAGTCCAGTACCAAAGCACAGTGAGTTGCTTGCAAGTCACTAAGGTGATCTTAGGTCTAAGGGATACTTATACCTGTATCCCATCAGAGACATTTTCGACGGCAAAATGCTCTGGAGTTGGTCACATTCAATGATGATGTACCCTTACATCTCACCTGTATGGCATACCAATATCTCCAAACTCTTTGGTTAAGAGGACAACCAACCCATATGGCCTACAGTGATCTATGCTCGATAGAAGCTATCATCCTTATTAACAGCCTATCATTTGATCGTGAATAATTTTAAGGACTAATCGATAAGTCCTCTCTTTATCGAACCTAAATAGTCCTAAGGACTTTATCACAACAACAGAGTTCATTAGAAGATGAAAATTTATGATGAAAATGCCAATAATATATTTTATTTATTAATAAATCAATTACAATACAAGGTTGCTCAACCATCAATAGGTTGACGATTGGTTTTTGAGACATATTTTCTAACAACTCTCACTTATCCTAAAATCACTCGGCACAGTATCTAATACCCATCTTTGACTTGTGGTTGTCGAACTCCTTTATCTTCAGGGCTTTAGTGAAGGGGTCGGCTAGGTTCTTCTTTCCGTCGATCTTCTGAAGGTCGACGTTACCTCGATCCACGATCTCCCGAACTAGATGGAAGCGACACAAAATATGCTTCATCCGCTGGTGTGCTTTGGGTTCCTTCGCCTGAGCTATGACACCAATGATGTCGCAGTAGAGCAGGATCGGACCATCGAGGGAGGGTGCTACTCCGAGCTCGATAATGAATTTTCTCAGCCACATAGTTTTTTTCGCAGCATTCGATGCTGCGATGTACTCCACTTCACAAATAGAGTCTGCCTCAGTATGCTGCTTGAAACTCTTCCAACAGATAGCTCTACCATTCAAAGTAAAGATATAACTCGACACGCTTTTGCTGTCATCATGGTCAGATTGAAAGCTAGAGTCTGTGAACCCCACAAGTTTCAGATCTGACTCACCATAAACCAACCATTGGTTCTTAGTATTTCTCAAATACTTAAGGATGGCTTTAACCATTTTTCAATAATTTTTTTCAGGATCAGATTGGTATCTACTCACTACTCCTAGTGAGTATGCCACATCTGGCCTTATACATGTCATGACATACATGATAGATCCCACGACTGAAGTATATGGGACTCTACTCATACGCTCTCTCTCTTCAAGAGTTGTCAAACAATCCTTCTTAGAGAGAGAAATTTTATGGTCTATCGGTAGATAGTCTTTTTTAAAATTTTTCATGCTGAACCTCTTTAGCACAGTTTCTATGTATGTGGACTAGGATAAATCAAGCATCCTTTTAGATCTATCCCTATAAATCTTCATCCCTAGGATGTAGGATGCTTCACCCAAGTCCTTCATGGAGAACTGTGATGACAACCAAATTTTTATTCCCTGTAGTATTGAGATGTTATTTTCGATTAAGAGAATGTCATCCATGTACAAGACAAGGAATACCACAACTGGATCATTTGCCCATTTATAGATACAGGACTCTTCTCCGTTCTTAACGAAGCCATACGTTTTGATCACCTTATCAAAATACATGTTCCAACTTCGAGAAGCTTGCTTCAATCCATAAATAGATCTCTGAAGCTTGCACACCTTGGACACATTTGTAGATGTAAACCCCTCAGGTTGTATCATATACACCTCTTTGGTTAGCTTTTCATTTAAAAAAGCTGTCTTTACATCCATCTACCAGATCTCATAATCCAGATGGGTAGCTATTGCAAGCATTATCCGAATGGATTTGAGTATTGCTACAAGGGAGAACGTCTCGTCATAGTCAATACCATAACGTTGATGATATCTCTTGGCAATCAGATGGGCTTTATAGGTCTCCACCTTTCCGTCTGTGCCCCTCTTCCTTTTGAAGACCCATTTACACCCAATGGGTTTAACCCCTTCAGGTGGGTCAACCAATGTCCATACATCATTGACCTTCATGGACTTCATTTCGGATTGCATGGCTTCAAGCTATTTTTCGAAATAGGTCTCCGTATTGCATCCATATAGGTGATCGGATCCTCATCATTCTCATCGAGTTCGATGGGATCACCATCCCAGACCAAGAAATCATAGTATCTATCCAGCTGATGCGGTACTCTATCGGATCGCCTTAATGGTGCAGGTACATTAGGCTCCGGATCTGATCTAATCAAATCCGACTCAGATTCAGCTATTGGTGTCGATCCTTCTACCTGTTAAACTTTATCAAGTTCAATCTTAGAGGCAACGGTTCCTTCATCAAGGAACTCTTTTTCTAAAAAGATTGCCTTAAGACTGACGAACACCTTTTGTTCATCAGCATGGTAGAAATAATATCCTTTGATCTTTTTGGGGTACCCTATGAATGTATATTTGTCAGACCTAGGTCCAAGTTTATCTGTAACTAACTGTTTGACATAGGCCGGGCACCCCCAGACCCTAAGGTGTGAAAGTGCTGGCTTACGTCCTGTCCATAGCTCATATGGAGTCTTAATTACAGACTTACTTGGAACCCTATTTAACAGATAATAGACCGATTCGAGTGCATATCCCCAGAAGGATATCGTCAAGCTGGCAAAATCCATCATAGATTAGACCATGTCTAACAGTGTCCGATTTTTTCTTTCAAACACACCATTATGCTGTGGTGTTTCTGGAGGAGTCCATTGGGAGAGAATTACATTCTCTCATAGATATGTGAGAAACTCACCAGAAAGGTATTCCCCTCCTCGATCAGACCGAAGAGTTTTAATACTCTTTCCAGTTTGTTTTTCTACTTCACTTCGAAATCGTTTGAACATTTCAAATGAATTCGACTTATGTTTCATCAGATAGACATATCCATATTTGGATAGATCATCCGTGAAAGTGATGAAGTAGAAATATCCATCTCTAGCACTTGTGCTCATGGGCCCGCATACATCAGTATGTACTAGGCCCAAGAGCTTAGTAGCTCTCTCATCTTTTCCAGTAAAAGGTGACTTGATCATTTTATCAAGAAGACAGGACTCATAGGTTGGAAGTGAGTCACAATCACTGACTTCAAAGATTTCTTCTTGAGTTAATCTGTTTATCCTGTTCTTGTTTATATGACCTAGCCTATAGTGCCATAAGTAGATATCTGATACACTATCTAATCTAGGGTACTTGCCAGTAGAATAGATGACTCTTGTCAGGCTTGATCTTTCTGGTTTGGCTCTGCACTGATGTTTCAGCCTGAACTTGCACCTTCTTTACTTTCTTCTTCTTGTTCTTCTTCCCTTTCTTAAAGGGTCGAGAATCAGAAGATGAACCTCCCATTAAGTTCACCAACTTCTTATGGAGTTGGTGATCCTTCTCAAAGTTCTGAAGCAACCCCAGTAACCCGTGGTAGTTTACTTCAGGCTTTGTCATTCTATAATGAGTGAGGAATGAGAGATAAGACTTGGGCAGCGAGTTCAGTATTACATCTTTTCCAAGCTCCTCATGCAAGGGAAAGCCGAGCTTGCTCAAACGCTCCACCAGCTCGATCATGTACAATACATGATCAGTGACAGAGGCACCATCTCGTATTTCGACGTTGAAGATGGCACAACTAGTCTTGTGCCTCTCCACATCATCGGGTGTGCCAAAGGCATCCTCCAACACTTGAAGCATGTCCTTTGGCTGAGCCGTCTCAAATCTGTGACTGAACTTGTCGCTCATGGCAGCCAGCATGATGCAGCGCATCGTGGTCCGATCACTGAGCCACTTCTGATAAGTGTCTCTGACTATTCCACGTGCATTGGCAGCTGGCTCCTCAGGTGCAGGATCTGTTATCACATATAGGATCCGTTCATACTCCAGGACTATCTTCAACTTTCGATACCAGCTACCGAAGTTAGATCCCACCAACTTATCATTGTCCAATAATGATCGGAGTGATAGAAAAGTGGCTATATCTACACAAAGAAAAATTATAATCTAATTAGTAATTGATTCATTAAACCTAAAGATTTGGACTTTAATCAAAAGGTTTCTCCCATAATTTTATTTGAATTGGTAGCCTCTACCTCCAATTTGAAAAATTACCCTGTTGGTGCAGAATTCCATCGAGGTCGGAGAAGCTGGAGCTGGGATGACCACGATCGCCATCGGGACCTACAAAGAAAGTCTAAACCGAAGTTGGGGATGCTCCGATAAGACCCTCCGACGCTCAAGTCAGTACTTTGCTTCAATAGAAATGGAGTGCTTGAGTGAAAATTTTGGCAGAGTTTTGAGATAAAGTTACCAGCTTCTAGAAGAATGTATCTGGGGGTCCTTATTTATAGACGGAGGGTGTAACTGACCAACAGTGACATCTGTAACCGTCTGGTAGTGGACCGCTCAGAGCCACGTGGAGTTTGTTACGGAGAGTAGTGGCGTCGGGGGTCGTTCAGGGCCACGTGGAGCTTGTTGCGGAGAGTGGAGTGGTGTCCGTTGTCGGGACTTGCCAGAGAGTGGTGGAGTTGCATGGAATCCATTGCAGAGAGTGGAGTAGGAGGGCGGCTATTGTCGTGACTTGTCAGAGAGTGATGGAGCTGCATGGAATCCATTGCAGAGAGTGGATCAAGATGGCGGCTCTTGTAGTGACTTGTCAGAGAGTTTGGATCCATCGGCTGAAGCTCGGCTGGGATGCCTGATGGAGCAGAATGGCTCTTTACATCGTCGTTCTAGGAGAGGCTCGGATGTTTCGAGGTCGTTGATGAATCTACTATTGTCGGATGCTTCGGATGCTGATATTTCAAGTGGGAGTCATCTGCTATAGGAGCTCGGATGGAGATCTTTGTTGATGAAGTCCGGAGAAGTCAGTCTGGGATTTATCTGATGCGGAAGCTCATCCGAAGATCGTCCATCGGGGAAGTCCGATTTTATGGGGAGCCTGGTAGGAGGTCGGCCGGCGATGGACTTCGGATAGCGCTGGGGAGGCTCGGCAGACATCGGAGGCAATCGGCTATCGCAGGGACCCAGTCACTGAAACTCGTCCGTCGTAGAAGCTCGTCTAGAATCCATCCACTGGAGAAGTTCGGACGGGCTTCGGTTCTCACGAGAGGTCGAAAGGGGGCTGTTTATTATAGGAGCTTGGGCGAGGACCAGTTGTCGTGGAAGCTCGGAGTAGTGTCCCGCTGTAGAAGCTCATCCAGAGCCCACTCACTATGGGGTAGCTCGGTTGAAGTCTACCTGTGGTAGAAATTCGAAAGAAATTTGTTTATAGTAGAGGCTTGAGTCAGAATTTGCTTACAGTCGACGTCTGGGATAGACAGCCTGCTGTAAAAGTTCGGAGTAGACCATTTGTAGTAGAAGTTTGGCTCTCGCAGGAGCTCGATTGGGATCCGAAAGGCGGTCGACCGTCGTAGAAATTTGGAAGGAGTCTGGTTACCGTAGAAATCTCATTGTCGGGGAAGCTCGAATGCTGACGAAGCCCAAAAGAAGTTCGGGGGTAGTCGGTTGTTGTAGAAGGTCGGCTAACAATGAGGCCCAGAGGGCCTCTGGGGCGGCCCGATGGGTGAACGCAGAAGTCCATTGTCGGAGAAGTCCGAATGGCCAAGGGAGTTCGGAGAGGCGTCACATACAAGGTCGGGAGCCAGAAGAGCCCCGAAGGATCAGTCCTTTACAAACTTCGATCGGGGGGGTATTTTATACCCAACACCAGTCCCCCTACTTCTGAGTTTTGGTTTCGAATGAAGGAAGTACAGAGAAATTCTCACGGCTGAAGCTGCTCTCCTCGATTTTCATACTCAGCGGTCGCCAGATATTTTGATGTTCGGTACGCTGGTACTGGAGCTTTTTCGAAAAAAGTTTCTTCTTTTTGGAATTTCTGTCGGGGCGTGGATCTAGGTACGACATAATAATGACTCTGTCAGCTGTCAGCCATTTCCAACAGTCTATCGAGGTGAGTGGGACACGCGGCGAGTGCAGGCTGGCTAGAGGAGATCCGCAATCATTATTGCGTCGGATCCCGGGGTCTATTTAAACACGTTCTCCTCCTTCAGAGGTTCCACCTTGCTCGAGAGAATCCCTCGGTTCCCCTCTTCTTCCCCGAGAGCTCCAGCTTCCTCTAGCATCCTTTCTGGCCTTAGGCGTCCTCCGGGTCAACCTCCATCATCCTTGTCATCTCCCTGCACTCCTGAGGTCAATCTAGGTTAGTTTCGGAACTTTCTGACATTTTTCCATCCTTTTCTCTTCATATTCTATTCGTTTAGCTTTCTTGGAGACCTATTTGCTATTTTTCTTGATTTTTTGGGATTTTTGTGGCTACCATTTGATCCAGAATGTCCTCTGATATCTCCTCTTCCAGCAGTTTTAGGTGTTCGTCAGCCCCAGTTCCCCATAGTACTGGTACCGTAGATGAACCCGTAGCTAGGACCAAACCCTGTCTGGCCTTTGTGCCAGACACCATCCTCGGCTCCTTGACTCCAGATGAACTCTCACTGATAAGGATTCAGTATGGGGTTTCTCTGGAGTACGAGCTGGAGCTTCCCGGGCCATCTGACCGGGCTAGCGCCCCTCTTCCCGACCACTTCTGTCTGTACCAAGAGGCCTTCCTTGCCGGACTTCGGCTTCCGCTGCCATCCTTTATCGTTGCTCTCTTTCATTTTCTGAATATTTCTCTAGTTTTTGTCATGCCGAACTCCTTTAGATTTTTGATAGGATTTCTTTCTCTTTGTAGTTTGGCCGAAGTTCGGCCGACTCTTTCTTTGTTTAGGAACTTCTACACCTTCAAGCCCCATCCCTCGATAAAAGATTGGTGGTACTTCTCCCCCCAGTTCGATAGAAAGGGGTTGCTGAAAGGTGCCCCCTCTTCTATCCATAACTGGAAGGAGAAGTTCTTCTATGTCCGATGCTCGGCCTTGGAGCTAGGATTACCCCCTTGGGGCTCCCTGAGGGATTCCATCCATCGGGCTTTCACCTTGGAAAGGGACGACCTCGAGGCCTCCAAAAGGCTCGAGGCCTATCAAGTCCCTCTCCTCCCTGACCTTCTGAGGGAACAACTTTTATTTAATGTCGGCCTGAGCCCCCTTAACCCTGCCGGTATCTCTCCCCCTCTTCTTCTCTTTTTTTTTTCTTTTTTTTTTGTTCCATTTCGGAGCCATGCTGATTTTCTTTTATCGCAGACATGGATGTAAGCGTGGCCCGGAGGTTAGTCCAGGGTCTCAAGACCCACAAGAGAAAAGATGCTTCGACTTCGGGGTCAGTGAAGAAAGTCAGGACAGAAGGGACCAGCTCGGCCGTGCTTGCTCCAGGGCCCATTGCTGTCGAAGCCCCTTTCGACGTCGAACCTAAAGTCCCCCGAGCCCTTTCGCAGAGCCCCCCGGTCGAGGGTCCCATTTCGGAGGTTCGTCCTGAGGGGGCACCCGGGGCCGAAGGGAGGAAGAGAAAAAAGACCCTGGCCCAGAGGAGTCGCAGTCGCAGGGCTGCCGTCGAGGGGGCCGGCGGCTCCGAGGAAGATCTGGGGGAAAATCCCTTCAACAACAGGGACTTAATAAAGAGGCTGATCGAAGGGTGCATTTTGCCCAAGGTAGTTGAGAGGATCGTCCTCGCCGATCCTGAGCTGTGGATCTGGGACTCTCTGGGATCTTTCCTCGAAGTAGGTTAACTCATCCTTTTCCTTCTTCCTGCTTCTTTAATTTATTCTTCAGCCCTTATGTCAACTCTCTGACCTTTCTTGTAGATTGGGCACCAGCTCGTCACCAACATCGAGGTGGCGAAGATCGCCAAGAAGGAGGCAGCTTGGGCAGAAGAGGGTCGCCTAGCCGGGGCCACCTGCCTTGAGGAGAAGATCGCCGAGGTCTTAAGCCTCCAAGAGGCACTGGAAAAGGAGGGACAAACCTCGTCCGATCTGAGGACCGCCTTGGAGGAGGAGAGAGGGAAGGCTGAGGCTGAGGTCTCTGCATTAAGGGCACAGGTCTCCAGCTGAAGGAGCAGGTTTTCAAGTTGAAAGTGTGGATTCCATCTCTGGTCTCGGAGGCAAGGGCTCGAGCAGTGGAGGAGTTCAAAGCCTCCCCCGAGATGGAGGATCTGAAGGTCCAGTTCGGCTAGGATGCCTTCATCAAGGGGTTCGAGCTCTGCCAAGAGAAGGTGGCTGGGAGATTTTTCGAGTTGGATCTCGACTTCTTGAACGAGGCATCCGATGATGAAGCCGGACCATCCGAAGTTGCTGCCGATCCTCTTCCAGCCAGGACCTCATTGACTGCCGTGGCCGCCGCTGACGATCTTTCGGGGACACCGACCCCCTCTACTTCTGCCCCAGAGGTCCGAAACCTCTAGTTTTGTGTTTTTTTCTTTGTGGTGATTTTTTTCTCATTCTCTTGTACTTGAAACTTATTTGATCAATGAAGCTGGATTCGTCTTTATGGAGGGTCCCTCCCCCCTTTTTTGTATTCTTTTTCTTCTTTTTGTCTTCTTGCATTAATTTGAGTCGTGGCGCTCTTGTCTTCCAACAACAGTGTCCTGTCGAAGCTCTTCCCCTATCGGAGGGTCCATGAAGTCGATGATACGAGACCTCCAAAGAAAAGTTTGTCGGTTGACAAGGAAATCTAAGAAGCTAGAAGACGAACTTCACCGACTGAAGGAGAGCCATTCACAGGCCATCGCGGAGGCTACTCGCTTTCGAGACCTCCACAAGAAAAGTTTCATGGAATACACCAAAAGAAAAGCCAACTTCATTACGGAGCTTGAAGAACTCCAGAAACGTGCCAGCGACCAGTCTTGGACTCAGGCTTTCAAGATCAGCTCCTTTAAAGTCGAGCTGGCGGCCGCACGGGAGAAGATCGGTCGGTTGGAAGGGAGCTCATCCTGGCTCATAGTCCAGACCGATCTGACCAAGACTGGTCGAAGAGGTTCTCCGACCTTCAAAAATAGCTGCAGAATGCTGAGGCGACTTACGACACCTATCGAGTTGGCTGGAGTAGACAAGTAGAGGACTATTGAAGGAGGTTCCAGACGGTGACTGACCAAGTTGCCTGCCTTCAGAGGCGGCTGTCCGAGAGAGTCCAGCCTATCCCTACACAAGGTTCTGACGAGCTTTGCTCCTTGAGGGGGACTATGGCGGAACTGTCTGTAGCCCTTGGGTGGGAGGAAGCCGAATTATGACGGCTAAAAGTTCAGTTGGTCCACGAGCAGCATACAGTCAAAGATGCTGAGGTGGAGTCTGAGGTCTTGAGGAGGAGGCTTCAAGAGTCAGAGGACGAGCGCCGGCGGTTTCACCAAATGCTCCAGGATATGCTGCTGAAAAAGATGGAACTAGAAGAGGAAGTCAAAAATTTAAGGCAATCCATAGCAAGGGATGGAACCGAGAGCTCGAAGTCGGAAGAAATTGGACTTCCTTAGAGCCTCTTTGTCTTCTTTTTTTTTTTATTTTTTGGCCTTTAAGGCTTTGTAACATGTACTTCACCAACAAAATGAAAATAAAATTATCTATTACCTTATCCATTCTGGTATTAAATGGTTGTTTACCAAACTCCATTTGTCTTCCATCTTTGGTCGGCATCAACATAGTTTGTAATCCCTCATCGGTTCTTGCTTTGAGTCATCGTTCACCAAACTTCTTTTGTCTTCCATCTTATCCATTGCCGACGTAGTTTGGAGGTTTCCGATCATCGCCGTGTCAATTTGCCCTTAGGGATTAGAGATTTTCGATAAGGGTTTTCTCTCTCATCGAGATGAGGTCCCTTATGCCTTTGATGTAGTTCGTTTTTCACCTATCGCCGGTGTAGTTCATCGCTTTTTCTTTTCGTCTCTCCTTTTCTTCTGTGTTTGAGTGAGGGTCTTCCCTCTACTCTTGATGGGGTCGTGAGAGTGTGGAGGAGTCATTGAGGAATCTTTCCTCCTTGTCGATCAACTGAGTCTTTGTTTGCATCGGGACGAGGTCCTCTCCTTGTTTCCGACAGTCAGTTTCAGCTCGTGTCAGGATGAGGTTCTCCTCCTGTTCCTAACAAGGCTGTGGGGGTACATAAGGGCCGTTGTGAGGGCCTCTCCTCCCATCCGATCTTTAGAAAATCGGGCCTTCAACTTTGCTCATGTTAGGATGAGGTTCTCCTCCTGTTTCTGACAAGGCTGTGGGGGCACATAAGGGCCGTTGTGAGGGCCTCTCCCCCAATCCGATCTTTAGGAAATCGGGTCTTCGACTTTGCTCATGTTAGGATGAGGTTCTCCTCCTGTTCCTAACAAGGCTGTGGGGGCACATAAGGACCGTTGTGAGGGCCTCTCCTCCCATCCGATCTTTAGAAAACTGGGCCTTCGACTTTGCTCATATTAGGATAAGGTTCTCCTCCTGTTCCTAACAAGGCTGTGGGGGCACATAAGGGCCGTTGTGAGGGCCTCTCCCCCCATCAGGTCTTTAGAAAATCGAGCTTTCGACTTTGCTCATATTAGGACGAGGTTCTCCTCTTGTTCCTAACAAGGCTGTGGGGGCACATAGGGGCCGTTGTGAGGGCCTCTCTCCCCATCCGATCTTTAGAAAATCGAGCCTTCGACTTTGCTCATGTTAGGATGAGGTTCTCCTTCTATTCCTAACAAGACTGTGGGGGCACATAAGGGCCGTTATGAGGGCCTCTCCCCCCATCCGGTCTTTAGAAAATCAGGCCTTCGACTTTGCTCATGTTAGGACTAGGTTCTCCTCCTGTTCCTAACACGCTTAATTTTGTTTATATGGGGGAGTTATCTCCCATCGTTATAAGCTCATACCAAAAGAAAGAATGCACAAATATGAGGAGAATTTTTATTCAGGACAAAATTATTGGTAATACATTCATAAATTTTTCGAACCCTATAACCGTGGAAGGTCTGCTCCCCGTCGGGGTCCCCCGAGATGGAGTTGATAATCTCAATTGGGGGCCGATCTTCTGGCGGCTCCTCCCTCCTTGGCGGTTCTGGCTGCGGCAGGGCCCTATGCCGATCTTCCTTTCCTTCAGGTCAGCGTCAAATGAATCTATCGAGCCGATCTCATCTGATGAGCTCCTCGATCTCATCTCGGAGCTGAATACACTCCTCCGTATCATGACTGTGGTCACAATGATAGAGGCAGAATTTGTTCGGGTTGCACTTTTTGGGGTGCGAGCGCATCCTCTCCGACCTTGGGAGCTGCTCCCTAACCTCCATCAGCACTTGAGTTTTCGATGTGTTGAGAGGGGCGTAGCTGTGGAATCTTCCGGGATGAGAGCCCCGTCGAACTTGACGGTCTGGGCTTCTCTATTTATGAGCTCAGGGAGGAGTCCGGGCGTGCCTGTGCCTGGGAGGAGTTCGAGAGTGTGGCCGAGCTTCACTCAATCCTTTTTCAACTACGGACTTGCTCGAGTCTCCCGCCTACTGTTCTCTCGCGGTCTCCTCGTCCTTCATCTTGAAGGCTTCTTCTGCTCGGGCATATCCTTCGGCCCAAGCCAGTAAATCGGTAAAATCCCTGGGGTTCTTCTTTTCCAAGGAGAACAGAAGGTCGTTCTTCTGAAGGCCGCCTTTCAGAGCGGCCATCACGATCGATTGGTCCAAGTTTCGGACCTTCAATGCAGTGACATTGAAACGGTTGACGTAAGCCCAGATGGATTTCCCCTCCCTTTGCTTGATGTTGATGAGGGACTCCGAACCTCTCCGGGGATGTCGGCTGCTAATAAAATGAGTCGCAAACTGATGGCTCATCTGATCAAAGAAAAAGATGGTACCCGACTTCAACGCCGAGTACCAGTTTCTTGCTGCTCCCTTCAGGGTGGATGGAAAAGCTCGGCACAGAATGGCATCTGACGTGCCATGGAGCAGCATCATTGTCCGGAAGGCTTCCAGGTGGTCGATCGGGTTCGAGGTCCCGTCATAGCTTTCGAATTCGGGGAGCTTGAAGTTTGGCAGGATCGGTTCCTGCATGATCATTTGAGAGAAGGGAGGGTCAGTATAGATGTCCTCACCATAAGCAAGGGGAGCGTGGTGGAGTTCTTCAATCCGTCGGTTCATCTCTTGGAGCCTTCGATCCAGAAAGTCTTCTCGACTGCGGGTCTCGAGGGTCTTTGGGTAGAATGGAGGTAGAGATCCTCTGGGTGTAGAATCGTGATCAGACTGAGGGCTCTCCACCCTCAGATTTATCTTTTCGGGAAAGACGGGGCGACTGGCCCAAGTGGCCCGCCCTACCATCGGATTTTGGAATTCCGACGATGTTCTCTCCAACCGCACCGATGCTTGTGACTGTTGTTGCTGTTGCATGACCTGCACCGCTTCAGTGAGGCCCCTGACCTGCTGAACCAGTAGGTCGAATTGCTCTGTGCCGACCGTCATTGTCGGAGGAGGAGGAGGGGCTTGGGAAACTGGAGGTGAGGTCGGAGCCTAAGATTTGGCCGTGGAGGCCGTGGATCGCCTGGTGGATGCTCTGCGGGGAGGCATTAGGTGAAGATCTAGTAGAAGAAGGAGAAGAGGATGTCGGAGAAGATGACCGGAATCAGTCCCGTTGAGCACTCCTTTAAGAATAAGGGTACTGCAAAGACACACATGTCGCCCTTTCCTCTAGCGCCAATTCTGTTGGTGCAGAATTTCGTTGAGATCAGAAAAGCTGGAGCTGGGATGACCGTGGCCACCGTCGGGACCTGCAAAGAAAGTCTAAACCAGAGTTGGGGGTGCTCCGACAAGACCCTCTGACGCTCTAGTCAGTACTCTGTTTCAACAGAAATGGAGTGCTCGAGCAGAAATTTTGGCAGAGTTTTGAGATAAAATTACCAGCTTCTAGAAGAATGTATCTAGGGATCCTTATTTATAGACGGAGAGTGTAACTGACCGACAGCGATGTCTGTAACCGTCTGGTAGTGGACCGCTTAGAGCCGCATGGAGTTTATTACGGAGAGTAGTGGCGTCAGGGGTCGTTCAGGGCCACATGGAGCTTGTTGCGGAGAGTGGAGTGGTGTCCGTTATCGGGACTTGCCAGAGAGTGATGGAGCTGCATGGAATCCGTTGTAGAGAGTGGAGCAGGAGGGCGGCTCTTGTCGTGACTTGTCAGAGAGTGGTGGAACTGCATGGAATCTGTTGCAGAGAGTGGAGCAGGATGGCGGCTCTTGTCGTGACT
Organism: Elaeis guineensis; assembly: GCF_000442705.2. NCBI lineage: Eukaryota > Viridiplantae > Streptophyta > Magnoliopsida > Arecales > Arecaceae > Elaeis > Elaeis guineensis. The sequence continues at coordinate 45,324,863 of NC_026007.2, read as the reverse complement.
TGTTAGAGAGTTTGGATCCATCGGCTGAAGCTCGGTTGGGATGCTTGATGGAGCAGAATGGTTCTTTACATCATCGTTCTAGGAGAGGCTCGGATGTTTCGAGGTCGCTGATGAATCTACTGTTGTCGGATGCTTCGGATGCTGATGTTTTAGGCGGGAGTCATCTGCTGTAGGAGCTCGGACGGAGATCTTTATTGACGAAGTCCAGAGAAGTCAGTCTGAGATTTATCTGATGTGAAAGCTCATCCGAAGATCATCCACTGGGAAAGTCCAGTTTTATGGGGAGCCTGGTAGGAGGTCGGCCGGTGATGGACTTCGGATAGCACTGGGGAGGCTCGGCAGACATTGGAGGTGATCGGCTATCGCAGGGACCTAGTCGCTGAAGCTCGTCCGTCATAGAAGCTCGTCTAGAATCCATCTGCTGGAGAAGTTTGGACGGGCTTCGGTTCTCACGAGAGGTCGAAAGGGGGCCGTTTATTATAGGAGCTCGGGCAAGGACTAGTTGTCGTGGAAGCTCGGAGTAGTGTCCCGCTGTAGAAGCTCGTCCAGAGCCCACTCACTACGGGGTAGCTCGGTTGAAGTCTACCTGTGGTAGAAATTCGAAAGAAATTTGTTTATAGTAGAGGCTTGAGTCAGAATTTACTTACAGTCGACGTCTGGGATAGACAGCTTGTTGTAGGAGTTTGGAGTAGACCGTTCGTAGTAGAAGTTCGGCTCTCACAGGAGCTCGATCGGGATCCAAAAGGCGGTCGACTGTCGTAGAAACTTGGAAGGAGTCTGGTTACCGTAGAAATCTCGTTGTCGGAGAAGCTCGGATGCTGATGAAGCTCGAAAGAAGTTTGGGGGTAGTCGGTTGTTGTAGAAGGTCGGCTAACAGTAAGGCCCAGAGGGCCTCTGGGGTGGCCCGGTGGGTGAACGCAGGAGTCCATTATCGGAGAAGTTCGGATGGCTGAGGGTGTTCGGAGAGGCACCACATACAAGGTCGGGAGTTGGAAGAGCCCCGAAGGATCAGTCCTTTACAAACTTCGATCGGGGGGGTATTTTATACCCAACATACCCTAATTTTTTAGTGGGTACTAGAATCCACTTAGACTGCACACAAGTCCAACTTTGGTTGGCCAACCCATATACATCTAAGGATAGGTTCGTAACCAATTGTTTCTCTAAATAATTTTTAGTAATTTTAATTTTGTCCCAGTCTCTAATCAGTAGGCTTTGGCCTCCACTGAAAAGGTCTGGTTAGGTCCAACCATTAACATGACCATACTTGGCCCATCTAGCCAATGAATGATTAGGCCCAACTTTGATTGGCTAACCTAACCATCATTTAAAAAGATGCAGTCAAGAAATCATATTATGAATGATAATTTCATCACTCGATAAGCACCAGGCCTTTGGGCCTCCAATGATTATCCAACTGATAGATCCATTATCATCCACTTAATGGGAGGCTATGATCTAGTTATCACCATAACTATTTCATTTTAAGGACCTAATAATTTTAAAAGATTTAATTGATTTAGAGGATGAGGTCAGATGAACCAGCTTATCATGATCCTCCTACTGGCTTCACCAAGTCAGCTTAAGGGAGACCATTAAAAGGGCTGGTCTAGGAGCACCTAAATTAGTCACACTGATTTATCTAGCTAACATGGGTTAGCTCGAATAGTCAAGTGATCCAATCAAAATATAATTTCACCAAGAGGTCAGGTAAGTTCGATCGGTGGGAGGATCTGCCAAAGCTTGCCTTAGACACCATCAGAAATGGCCAGGTAAGCGGGTTGCCAATTAAAAACTATCGGTCTGGTTTACCTTAGACATCAATTGGTTTAATTAGTTTCGATTAGATCAACCTAACAGTTCGTGCTAGATTGCTTAGCCAAGAATCAAGTCCATTTGGTTCTCTTTAAAGACATAGACTTGACCAACTATAACTATTGTAATTGATCTAGAGAATGCTTGACCTAAACTAAGACAACAATTGATTAGATTTAGTCAGTTCTCTAATTAAGTCCATCTTTAACCTAACCTTAGGTCTAACCCAATTAATGGACCTAATTTCCACTAACCCATTAACTCAATGTGTTATAGTTTGTATCTTAGGTTCTTCAATTTACAATCCTAGAACCTAATCAAATAACTTCTTAATTCTCAATTAAGTTTTGGGCTGAGGGTTAGGGTTCGGCTTTTAAAAAATAATTTTCATATTTATAAAATATTTTTATAACATAGTTCTTACCAATCAAGTTGCATGTTTGGTTCATAATCAAAATGCAAGTGAAATAAGCATAAAACTACTTTAGATCTAATCTAAACAGGTTCATGTAATTGAAATAATTTCAACTTTAAACTGCATAAATTTCTCAGATAAATATATGATGGTTCTTTGCACAAAAATTACTAACAAAGAGATTTTAATTTAGATTTAAACATCTTTTAAATTTAATAAATTATAAATTTAATCTAGATCATATCTAATAAATTTATAATTAAAGATAGATCTATATGAACTAGGACAACCTTTGCACTGTAAGGGATAAACCTTACAACAGGACAACCTACAGTTCGTGATTGATCTAAAAATTTTAATTTTAGATTTAACAATCAGATTATAAATTAGATCTAATATAAGAAATAATCTAAGCATGTATAAATAATCATGTAATAAACAACCATGGGCTCTAATACCAATTGAAGGAACCAGATCTAGGGTTTCAGGGTTAGATCTTGAAATTTTTTCAAGATCAGATAACCGAAGACTAAAATAATTCAAAATTTATCTTATAAAACTAGAAAATCTCTAGATCTAAGATTCTATTACATGATTATCACATGGCATTAAATCAAAAATTAAAATATAAAGAGCAAGAACTACATGTTAATCATATCAATATATTTTTATACTACATCTAATGTATGTAAAATATAATAGATCAGATCTATTACCTTGCAAGTTAGATAGCAATCCTAGAAGAAGACCCTCTTCTTCTTCTCTTTGCTCTCACCTAGACACCTAGTCTTGTGTCTATTGTATCTCCATGCCCCAACCTTCTTTTTCTTTGATTTTTGCATGCCCCAAAGATACCTCTTTTCTCTATTTTTTATAAAAATTTTATGAAAAAATTTATTTTAAATAGAGAGATATGATAGAGTCCTTGTCTAGGTCAAATACCTAGTCAAGGATTATCCAAACATGGCAAGACAAGGGGCGCCCAACTCTTGGGCATCCCCTCCTTCTTTTTCTACTGTAGACCACCAACAAAGGGTGCATATTATATGTCATAAAAGCTAAAAAAATCTTAAAAAAAAATTTGGATAAAATCAGTACCATAAGGAAAGAGTTTTGGTTTCCTAAAACTCTATCTCGTAGAATTTGAAATCCAAACTAATTCCTACTTTGACTTGATTCACAACCACTTTCCATGTAAGAGAGAAAGAGAGAAAAGTTTTGGGCATGTGTGAAGACCTGGGAGAGAAGTTTTGTCGCACAAAATAAGAGAGAGTAGGCATGGGATAAGAGAGAGTGGGCATGGAGGGCTAAGGTGGCGCAAGGTGGATTCCTAGTTTTACTAGGATTCAATCTATGACTTGTTCAAATTTGATTTCTCAAATCAATACTAAATTAACCTAATTAAAATATGTCTTAACCTAATTAAGAGCCTAATTAAATTAGATTAAATTAGATTTAAATCTGATTTAATTTTTTAATCAAATTAGAAATTAGGTTGACCCAAGTCCTATTTGAACTAAGACTAATTTTTTCTTGCACTTGGCTTATCCAATAAACTAATTGAATTTGATCCAATCAAGTCCAAAACAAATCAAATTAAATTATATTTAATTAGACTTAATCTTAATCTTTTGGCTTAATCAAATTAAGCCATTAGCAATCAAATTACTAATCGATTCTCCTGCAACACTTGCATTAGGTTAAATGTCAATCGTATTGATCGCTTAACCCTAGAACGATTCTTAATCGTTGATCAACCATCCGATCAGATCGTGAACTCTAATGTGTGTGATCTCATAGGTCCGAACCTAAGTTGGTAGTATAGAAATAAATTTTTATATCAATCGAAGTGACCATCTAGCAATGGTACCCGATGGTCGGATAGGTTGAATGTGTAGAACAATATCCTTAGAACCCATGTGGATATAGTATCCATATAATTCATCCCCTTGACCAAAATACTTATAGGATACCTCAGAGTTTAACTGTCAACTTTGATCAGGTTATCCACATTGTATTTTAAAATATCAAATCCATCTGATGGATTATCCTAGCCAAGATTTTACTAAATTGAAATACTGCGACTCATTCTTCTCCAACTCTTGGAGTGGTCAATCCCATCTTGATCACACTCCGACTTTGCAAGTACTTGACTATGCTTAGAAGCCTTCTATCACTGAATTAGAAATTCAGTTAGTCCAGTACCAAAGCACAGTGAGTTGTTTGCAAGTCACTGAGGCGATCTCAGGTCTAAGGGACACTTATACCTATATTCTATCAGAGATATTCTCGATAGCAGAATACTCTGGAGTTGGTCACGTTCAATGATGATGTACCCTTACATCTCACCTGTATGTCATACCAGTGTCTCCACACTCCTTGATTAAGAGGACAACCAACCCATATGGCCTACAGCGACCTATGCTCGATAAAAGCTGTCGTCCTTATTAACAGCCTATCATTTGATCGTGAACAGTTTTAAAGATTAATCAATAAATCTTCTCTTTATTGAACCTAAATAGTCCTAAGGACTTCATCACAACAATGGAGTTCATTAGAAGATAAAAACTTATGATGAAAATATCAAAAATATATTTTATTTATTAACAAATCAATTACAATACAAGGTTGCTCAACCGTCAACAGGTTGACGATTGGCTTTTGGGACATATTTTCTAATAGACCTAGTCTATGGTGCCACAAATACTTCTGGTTAATTTTATTTATGGGTCTCTTTTGATCCACGGCACTCACTATTTGCTCGTTTAGGTTCACATTCACATCAACATGTAAATGATAAAGACTGTCAATTAAAAGACCTCATACAATCAATTTATTTCATAAATAAATGGAATAAAAAGTTTTTATTGAAATAAATTTCAAAACCTTCTTGTGCTAGCACAGACAAAAAAATTAAATTTCAACTAGCTACAAGAACATAATAATAGTCTTTCAAATCTAATCTAACACCAAATGATAATTGAAGAGGGTAAGTGCCAATGACCTCTGTAGCAACCTTTGCTCTCTTGCCAATCCAAAGGATCATGTCACCTTCCCTCAACCTCCTACTTTCTACAGACCCTGCATTGAGATACATATATGAGCACTCGAGCCAAAGTCCAATACCCAAGTAGAAGTAGAAAAAACTGTAAGGTTAGATTCTATTACGAGCATACCTTCGGAAGGTTTATCACTCTTTTTGGTCTTTAGGCTCTCTAGGTATTTAAGATAGTTTCTCCTCCAGTGGTCTTCAGCATGACAGTGGAAACACTTTCTTCTTGCCTCGACCATCTTTGGACCATCCTTCTTCGGCTTACTCTCTTTCTTCTACTTTTTCATGGATTTACCCTTTTTCCTTTTAGTAGACTTTTTTTTGAAAGAAGAAGTCTGCTCCATAGCGAGAATAGTATCCTTTGAACTTTTCAAGATACCCTCTGTAGTGACCAACATGTTGACGAGTTTGAGAATAGTGCAGTCAAGTTTATTCATATAAAAATTTATAATGAATTGACTATATGAACTGGTAAGGGATTGAAGGATTAGATCCATCTATAATTTTTTTTGCATTTCTAGTCCGAGCTTCGCAAGCTCCTCAAAATGTTTGATCACTGTCATACAATGGTCATGGACAGACTGCCCCTTGTGCATCTTCAGATTGAAGAGTCTCTTGGATACTTTGAAGCATGCAGTACGGCTCTGCTCACCATACAACTCTTATAGGTGAGTGATCATGGCCCGGACAGTGGGCATATATGCTCGTGCTAGCTTTGCAACTCATTTGACATGGACGTCAGTGCATAGTTCTTGACCCGACTGTCTTTATCTGTCCGCTTCTCAAAAGTAGCTCTTTGCTCTGTAGTAGGACAGTTTGATAGTACTATAGGATTTTGATCGATAACATGGCTTAATTTTTCTAAGGTCAGGATAATGTTGAGGTTTTTGAGTTAGTCTTTATAATTGGTATCGGTCAAACGATTGGTTTCAAAGATACGGGCTAGAGGGTTCGAGGCTGATATGATGGTTGAACTGCAAGAGTAGAGATTCAAGTTAGACTTTAGTATTTAATGTTTAATTTACTTCTACAGATTTTAAGATGCAAACAATAACTCTCACTAATTTATCGGATCCCTCCACTCTCTGAGAAAGAAATGAAAACCTTAACTCGACAAAAGATTCCTAATGGATGCTGTGGTCCCACCGATGACATGCATCTCACCTACTAGTTATCGGTAACATGCACACTAATGCGTAGGTAACTCTTTACCCAGATACTTTACTAAGCATGTTGCAATGATTTGATCTCTAAGTCATGTGGGCTCACCTAACAGTTATTGCCCACATTTCTTAGTAAGCCCAACCCACCATTCACAAGCAGGTGTAAAGTCGTCATTGGGTCCCTCACCTAACAGTTATTGAGTCCAACCCCATCCTTATCTTAGAGTAACTCTTTGCTAATAGAGTGGTTACGTGTTTTCGATGCAACTGAACCATTGTAATTAGTCGAGAATAATCAACGTTAGTAGCATGTCCGCACATTTATAACGGTAGAAGACCTATAGACTTAATATTTATGGAGAGATTTAGATTTAAGTTTTATCTAATCAGTCATCATATGATCGATCTAACTGACATGGGCTAAACCAGATTGCTAAGCAACCTAATTCAAGACCCAATCTTCCAAATTAGCCAGATAAGTGGAGATCGATGGGGGTCCCCCCGTTGCCTTCTTAAGATATTAATAAATTGATCAGGTCAGCTAACAAAACTAATTAAATAATCATATCTCATTAACTTGTCTTAGACATCAATAGATCGATTGATCAAAATTGGTTAGCTCTAGCGAATCGGGCTCAAACTAACGAGCCAAATTAGGTCCTTAGGTTAATCGATTCTACATATGAGATTCAATCGATTTAATCGACAATAATTGTATGATTATTAACTTAATTGATCTGATTCTAATCAATACTTGACTTGATTTGATCAATTACTTAATCGAATTAGACCCATATGACTCAAATCAAAAACTTTAAATGCAATCCTATTATATGACCTAATTAATGATTTTTTCATGATCAAAATTTTCATGCATAAACATAAATTTTAGATTCTAAAATCATATTTCAGATCTAAATTTATTACATAAAAGTAAGTTTTAAAATATGAAAATAATTTTCAGATATTAACATACAAGCATATATCATATATATGCAAGTAAAATCAGATCTAAATAAAATTTCAGATCTAAGCATGATATTATATATCTCATATACTAATCATGGATTAGATTAGAAATAAATTTATGATCTAAATATATAATCATATATCATATATATGAATCAAAATTCAGATCATATGAAAATTGTAAGTTTTATGCATGCATCTATGTATTATATGAATATGCACTAGAACTCTTTCTAGATCAAAATTCAGATCTATGCATGCAATTACATATCAACTATATATTATAAAATTAAATTTAAAATCAAATTTTAGATTTGAAGATCCATCCATACATCTCATGTATCAAAAAAAAAATCTGATTTTGAAATCTTTTCAAAAGCATGTATATCAAAATTTAGCATATGAAAACCCATGGCTCTGATACTACTGTTGGAATTCAGAATTTGATGCACGCATATATGTTTCAAAAAAATTATTTTCTAAATATCGTAGTGAAGAATAAGATTAAAATATTTTTAATTTAGATTATACATGTGTAAAAATATAAAACCACATGGATCTATCTCATATGCTGAAATTGATATATGCTGAAATTCAGATTGTAATCAAATCACATACCTGTTTCACAATATTTTTCTTTAAATTTAGATCTAGAAGAAAAGAGATTCTCTCTTAGCTGTATAAGTATTCGGCCTCTATGAGTATCCACTCAGGATCAGCCTGAAACAGCCCTCTTTAATATGAATTTTGATTCTCCAAAATTCAGCCTACTAAATTTGAATGAAGCCTGGATTGCGATCAACGCTTGATCTTTCTCCTTGATCTTTTTCTTCTCATCTTCTCTAGACTTTTCTTTTTGCTATGTGCTGCTACAAAACACTAGCAACCAGCCAAGAAGGGACACCCAACACCTTGGGCGTGGAAGGCCTTGGGACGTCCCGAAGAAAGGGGGTGTGGGACGTCCAAGGGGAGAAGAAAAAAGGAGAGGAAGAGAGGGCATGAGGATCTCCTTTGGGCATGGGAGGGTGCTGGTTTGGATGCCTTAAAGACCTAAGAAGAGGTTCCTTTAAATAGGCATAAGGATTGAATCTTATTCAATCTCATAATACAAGTCCTACTTGCATTAGGATTCCTATTAACTTAAGTTATCCAACTTACGTTAGAAAGCCCATTAGGTGCCAACAATTGGAACCCTTACATCCATAATTAGACATCCTAAAATACACCCAAGAGATACCCCATAAGAGAACTAAAAACTCTTTAATCAATGGACATGCCCAACTTGATCAAATCAAGGTGGCATCTAAAAATAACTATCCAAAAAATTAATTAGAGACTTGCATCCTTAATTAATTTGATCCATAACTTTAGACACCCAACAATTGGAGTCTCATGAATTTCATTCATGTAGGTTATTAATAGATAATTAAGTTAGAATTATCTTATCAAATAAGTAATCCTAACTGAAAGAGGAATTGGGTCTAACCATGTGCTAGCAAGGTTATCATGAATCCAATAGGTTTCTCTAAACCTAATTGACACTTTATAAGTTCAATTACTAATTTCAAGCCTAATCCCTTTATTGTGTGATCTCATAGGTTTAATTCTATCTGATAGTGAGATATACAATGATTTCTATCATTGTATCATTGAAACTTTTTTTAATAGATCGAAATATTTTTACTTTAACTTAACAAGGATTGTCGATCCAGAATAATCCTAGTGAGCTCTCACAATCCACCAGTGACACCTAGCAGTATATGGTGACAACCCAGTAGAACTGAAATGAACCTTTAGGTATAGTTAATATGTGATTCAGTCTCTCTATCATGAGTCTCGACTAGATGACAGGTCATGGATAAATCATCAAATCTCAACATCAGTTATATAATAGATTCGATTAGCTCAAGTCCAATTGTAACTTCTATGGTAACTCTTTTCAATCAATCACACTACTATGGCCACAGACTCATAGACTTAGCCTCTCAAATCTCATAGAACTACTTCTCTCTATCAAGATCGATAGATCCTATTTTGATGCGCACCCCACTCTTATAGTGGACCAACTGTCGCCACATCCATTACAAAGGCTCATTGAGATCCATGTTTATGTGTCAGTCAAACTCCAACAGCCTCACTGTGAGTAGCAGTACCATCTCAAATCAAAAGATCAGTCACATAACTATAGTATCAAGACAATCACTGATGATCGAATAGAAATTCAAGTGATCTTTCATATGGTCACGCTCAGTACTAGTTATTCTCTAACAACTATCCACACTCGTCATCCTGTACTCTACGCAGTAGACCAGAGACTCATCTATCTTGAAGAAAGTGATTTGTGCATCAGTCTATCTGAATCAATCACCATCTTCATGATGATCCTTTGATCGGGAGTATTTAGAAATTAAATATATATCTCTAATTCTCAATACTTTGAGAATATATATCGAAAGTAATTTCATGGATAATTCAAGAACACATCATACTTGAATGAAAAAAAATTTATCCTTTTATTGATCATATCAATATATTAAGTATAAAATTATGTTCTAGATTTATTACAATGTGTCAGCTATATTGGCTTCTAAGATATACATCTAACACGTCCATCCCCTGATCAACGAGCCACACTTGAAAAGTGGATGGACGAAGATAACAAGACTAAGTGTTATATTTTAGCATCCATATCCAATGATCTTCAGTAGCAGCATGAAGACATGAGGACTATCAGAAAGATGCTGACTCACCTGTAAGAGTTGTATGGTGAACAGAGTCATACAGCTTGCTTTGAGATCTTTCGGAGATTTTTTAGAGTGAAGATGCATGATGGGTAGTCCGTCAATGATCATTATTTGACAATGATCAAAGACATCGAGAAGCTTCAGAAGATCAGGATGAACATGGACAACAAATTGCAGGTGGATCTGATCCTCCAGTCTCCTTTTGATTCGTATGGGTAGTTTATCATGAACTACCATATGAATAAAATAGATAGTACTTTGTCTGAGTTATTGAATATGCTGGTAACAGCAGAGGGCACCTTGAAGAGTTCAAGGGATACAGTTCTGGCTGTGGAGTGGGCTTCCTCCAAAAGAAAGTCTACTTTTAAGAAGAAGAAAAAGTCTACAAAGAAGTAGAAGAATGAGGCCAAGCCCAAGAAGTAGGTTTCGAAGAAGGCCGATGATAAGAGAAAGTGTTTTCATTGCAATGTCGAAGGCCACTGGAGAAGGAACTGTCCAGCCTATTTGACGACTGTCAAGAGTAGGAAGAAGGATGGGCTTTTTGAAGGTATGTTTGAATTGCTCGTTATTGAAACTAATCTAATAGTTTCCTTTTCTAGTTAGGTTCTTCATTCTGGTTCAAGTGCTCATTTGTGCACTTCTGTGCAGAGTCTTGAAGAAGTAAGAGGGCTGAGGAAAGGCGAGATCACTCTCCGAGTCGACAATGGAGCTGTTGGAATTTTATGATTTTATGTATGCAAATTTTTCAAAATGAGTATGTACAGAATTTAAAATTTTTAGATTAAATCTAATTTAATCTATGCATGCATAAGATCAAATCTTCAAACCATAAATATGATCATCATATGTGAGATAAGATTCAGATATAGAAATCAAATAGAAAAAAAAAATAGAGAATATACTTTGGCATGGATCAATCTTCACCACAAACAAATGATCATGGATGTCTTTTGAAGGTCCCTTATAGCCGCACAAGTGTTCGACCTCTATCAGTATCTACACGAGACTCTGATCTGATCAGAAGTCTTTTGATCTCACTGGAATGCTAGCTCTCTTGTAGAAATCGCATCTTGATGGTTGAAAATCTTTTTTTCTCTCAAGACACTCTTAGAAAAGAAGAAGACATAGGAGGATCTTGATCTCTACGCTAGAGATCATGAGAAGAACTCTTTCTTCTCTTTTCTTTCTAAAATTCATGTATCAAATCTCTACAATAGAGATGTAAAAATTTTATCCAATTTTTGGACAAAGAGGAGAGGAGACATCCATATCCAAATATAGACAAAAGAGAGAGAGAAGATTGTCCCAACAACCAACCTTTGATTGTGTAAGAAAGAAGAGATATGAAGAGCCAAAATACCTCACGCCTTCCACCCATCATGCCGCACCCTCTCCCTTGATTTTTCTCCACACAAATCCTCTAGTTTTTGGTGTCTATAAACTGATCACATCAGCTATCCAAAGTCCCAAAGGTGCTAGGTTTAAATAGGGAAGAGAGAAGATATAGTTTGAGTAAGAGATAAGAGTCCAAACATCCATGGACTCTAAGACTTTTTTGTGCTACCACTAGGTATTTGCACCCCATATATCTTTTGAAAATTAGGGATTAAGACTCTTTCTTACACACTAAAAGAATGAAAGAATATGGCATCAAAACTGGTTGGGCATGGGTTTTTATTTGTGGCGCATAGAGGAGAAGTTTTATCCAATTAGGACTCTTCTTTTAGGTGGCTGTTTTAAACTAATAAAACTCTGATCAATCCTAATCATATTAGAATCATATTAGATCCAAATAAATAAAAAAATAAATCTAATTTGGAGTTCAAACTATTTAGATTAGATGTCACCTAATTAGAGGAGTCTTCATCCTTTTGGACTCTCCTTTGGTGCTTGAGTCAAACTCAATTTAATTCTAATCCAATTAAAATTTTGTGCACCCATGAAAATGAGAACTTTTAGTCCAAATAAGAACTCATACATCCTAGTCTAATTAAGAATTGAGTCAAATCCAAATCGTAATTCAAATAGAAAATATTCTCCTATGCAATTTAGGTTATCTTATAACCTAATCAGGTTTGATCAAATCAAACCCATGTCAAGTCAAATTAAATTAAATTTAATTAAACTTGATACAAATCCCATAGCTCAATCATATTGAGCCACTTAGCAATTCAATTATCAATTAATCCTCTTTTAACTAACTAACTCTTTAGCGAGTTATTTGATTATAACTTTTGTATTGGATCAATTATTAATCAAATTGATAATCAAATCCTATTACGACTCATAATCGTAATTCAACCATCTGATCAATCAAAAGCCTCTTTGTGTGTGACTCCATAGGTTCTATTCTATTTGGTAGTGAGATATATTATGGTCTCTATCACAATATCATTGAAACTCTTTTCAATAGGTTGGAATCGTTCCAACTCTACCCACCAAAGATCATCGATCATAAAGATGATGCTCGTAGGTCTCACAATCCATCATGACATCTAGCAGTATGTAGTGACAATCCAGCAGAATAAAAGGTAATGAACCTTTAGATGCAGTTAACGTATGATACAATCCCTCTATCATGAGTCCCGATCGGATGGCAGGTTATGGATGAATAGTCAAATCTCATCACCGGTCATATGATAGATTCAATCAGCTTGAGTCCATATGTGATTCTCATAGAAACTCTTTTTCATTAATACACTACTATGACCATAGACTTAAGGACTAGTCTCTTAAATCTCATAAGACTACTCCCTTCTGCTAGGATCGATAGATCCCATCTGGATGCACATCCTACTCCTACAATAGACCAACTGTCGTCAACATCTACTACAAGGGCTCATTGAGATCCATGTTGATGTGTCAATCAAACTCCAGCAGTCTCATTACGAGCAGTAGTGTCATCTCAGATCAAAGAACCAGTCATACAACTGCAGTATCGAGAAAGTCACTAACGAGTGAGTAGACATTCATGTGACTTCTCGTATTGATCACACTCAGTGCTAGTTGTTCTCTAACAACTACTTGCACTCTCGCTCCAGTGTCACTACACTGCAGACTCGAGATCCATCTATCCGAAGGAAGTGATCCATACATTGGTCTATCTGGATCAATCACCATCCCCATGATGATCCTATGATTAGGAGCAATTTAGGAATCAACCATCAATAACACATGTTTTAAATTCTCAACTCTTTGAGAATATGTGTCATCATCTTGTTAATTTTTTGGATGATTCATGGATGCATAAGCATAAATGATAATATAAATATCCAATAAGTATAAAATCATATCCTAGAGATATGATATGCATCAGTCAAGATTAGCTTCTCAAGAGCAAGGGTTGCTGCTGTGACCGTCGGGATTTATCCTCTGCGACTATCGTTAGGACTTAGTTTAATTTTGAAAGACTGTTATTATGTACCTATAGCCAGTAAAAATTTAATTTTTATCTCTATGCTGGTACAAGATAACTATAATTTTTATTTCAATAAAGATATGTATTCAATTTATTTCAGAAATAAAGTTGTTGCACATGCTTTTTTGATTGACAGTATTTACCATTTGCATATGGATGTGAGTGTAAATATTAACGAGCAAGTTGTCAATGCCATAGGGTCTAAGAGACTTAGAGATAGCATTAGTCAAAAGTATTTGTGGCACCTTAGGCTAGGTCATATTAGAGAAGACAGACTCAACAAACTAGAGAAAGATGGTCTTCTTGGACCATTGACTTTTGAGTCTTATCCAGTTTGTGAATCGTGTCTTTAAAAAAAATGACCAACCTACCTTTTATGAGATAAAAAAAAAAGAGTCATTGAGATATTAGCCTTGGTACACACTGATATGTATGGTCTATTCGATGTACAAGCTAGGGGTGGCTATATCTACTTCATAATTTTTACCGATGATTATTCTCGGTATGGATTTATATATTTGATGCACCAAAAGTTTGAAGCTTTTGAAAAATTCATAGAGTTCAGACATGAAATAGAAAAATAGATTGAAAAATCAATTAAAATTTTTTGATCAGATCGAGGAGGAAAATACGTCAGTAGAGAATTTTGGATCTATTTCAAAGATAATAGCATAGTCTCACAGTGGACACCTTTAGGGACACCTCAGCTCTATGGGGTATTCGAAAGGAGGAATCAGACCCTATTAGATATGATCCGATACATGATGAGCTTCATAGATTTTTCTGTCTTTCTCTAGAGATATGCATTGCTTTTTGTAATTTATCTTTTGAATCAGATTCTCTCTAAATCTATTCCTATCACACTATATGAGTTTTGGTATGGTAAAAAACCAATGCTTGGTTATCTCAAGATTTGAAGATGTCCAACCCATGTCAAGCATCAGCAGGCAGACAAGTTAGAGGCTAGATCCTTTAGAGCTCGTTTTATAGGATATCCTAAGGAAACCATGGGATACTACTTCTATCTTCGTGGAAAAAGAATTTAATCAAGATAGAAGTAGTGGAAGAAAGATTGAGCTTGAAAAAAAAATCTCTGATGAGCATCGAGACCAAGAATCTAAACTCAATAATGAGCTAGTAGATGTGATACTTTCTCCACCTCATAGATCAAGTAGGATCTCCTATCCTCCTGAAAGGTACTTAGGTATTCTTATAAAAAATTTAGAGAAAGCATTCCTTGTAGGAGATAGAGACATTAGGAATGATCCTAAGACCTATGATGAGGCAATGTTAGATATAGACTCCAAGAAATGGATGGAAGTGATGAAGTCGAAAATTGAATTCATGCATCCAATCAGGTTTGATCTTTAGTAGATCCATCTGAAGGTATTGTATCTATTGGATGTAAATAGATTTATAAAAAAAAAATTGAATTGGATGGTAAGGTAGAGACCTATTGAAGGAACCAGATCTAGGGTTTCAGGGTTAGATCTTGAAATTTTTTCAAGATCATACAGCAGAAGACTAAAATAAATCAAAATTTATTTTCTAAAACTAGAGAATCCCTAGATCTAAGATCCTATTACATGATTATTATATAGTATTAAATCAAAAATTAAAATATATAAGTATAGATGAACTACATGTTGATCATATCAACATGTTTCTATACCACATCTAATGTATGTATTAAACAATAGATCAGATCTATTACCTTGCAAGTTAGATGCTCTAACCTCGTTGATCCGGGCTTAAGGATGATGTTGCAAGCCACACATGCATCCAGCCTCTAGGAGTCATCCACACGAGCCCACGAATCTCGATCAGAAGTCCTGCTTCAGGAAATCAGCACAGTATGCTAGTACTGCGCTGATCCTTCTTTGATTGTTGATCAGATGCCTCCTTCTTCTTGATTTGGACTCTTCCAAAGATGGAAAGTAAAAGGAGGAGTTTCAGATCTGAGACGCTCTCAGAAAACTCAAGATGGAGGGAGGAAAGATATGAAAACAAAAAACCTAGAAGAAGACCCTCTTCTTCTTCACATTTTTCTCTCTAGACATCCTAACTTATGTCTTTTATATCTCCATGACCCAAAGGTTTTTCTCTTCAATTTTTGGATGGCCCAAAGGTATCTCAAATATCTATCTTCTCCTAAGATTTCACAAAGAAACTAATTTTATACAGAGAGATATGATAGAGTCCTTGTCTAGGTCAAATACCTAGTCAAGGCTTATCCAAACATGGCAAGTTAAGGGGCGCCCAACTCTTGAGCACCTCCTCCTTATTTTTGTACATGGATCATTAGAAAAGGATACACAATATGTACCCTAAAAGCCACAAAAATTTCAAAAAAAATTTGGATAAATTCGGTGCAAAATTGAAAGAGTTTTGGATTTCTAAAACTCTATCTCATAGAATTCGAAATCCAAACTTATTCCTTTTTGATTTGATCCAAACCACCTTCCATGTAAGAAAGAAGAGAGGAGACCTTTTGTGAATGTGGGAGAGACCTGGGAGAGGGTTTTTTTTGTACAAAATAAGTGGAGATTGACGTTGAATAAGAGAGAGGGCATGGGGAAGGCTTATGTGGCGCAAGGTGGAATCCTAGTCTTACTAGGATTCTATCTTATGACTTGTTTTAATTTGGTTTTTCAAATCAAATCAAACTAAAATTAGATCAACCTAATTAAAATAAGTCTTAACCCAATTAAGAACCTAATTTAATCAGATTAAATTAGATTTAAATCTAATTTAATCTTCTAATCAAATTAGAAATTAGATTGACCCAAGTCCTAGTTGAACTAGGACTAGTTTTTCCTTGCACTTGGCTTATCCAATAAACTAATTGGACTTGATCCAATCAAGTCCAAACCATATCTAATTAAATTATATTTAATTAGACTTAATCTCAGCCCATTGGCTCAATCAAATTAAGCCAATTAGCAATCGACTTGCTAATCGATCCTCCTGCAATACTTGCACTGGGTTAAATGTCAATCGTATTGATCATTTAACCCTAGAACGATTCTTAATCATTGATCAACCATCCGATCGGATCATGAACTCTAATGTGTGTGACCTCATAGGTCCGAACCTAAGCCAATAGCATAGAAATAAATTTCTGTACCAATCGAAATGACCATCTAGCAATGGTACCCGACGATCGGATAGGTCGAATGTGTAGAACAACATCCTTAGAACCCATGCGGATATAGTTTTCATATAATTCATCCCCTTGACCAAAATGATCATAGGACACCCCAGAGTTCAACTGTCAACTCTGATCAGGTTGTCCACATTGTATTTCAAAATATCAAATCCATCTGATGGATTATCCTGGCCAAGGTTTTGCTAAATTGAAATACAGTGACTCATTCTTCTCCAACTCTTGAAGTGGTCAATCCCATCTTGATCACACTCTGACTTTGCAAGTACTTGACTGTGCCCAGAAGCCTTCCGTCCCTGAATTAGAAATTCAGTTAGTCCAGTACCAAAGCACAGTGAGTTGCTTGCAAGTCACTGAGGCGATCTCAGGTCTAAGGGACACTTATACCTATATCCCATCAGAGACATTCTCGACAGTAGAATACTCTGGAGTTGGTCACGTTCAATGATGATGTACCTTTACATCTCACCTGTATGCCATACCAGTGTCTTCACACTCTTTGGTTAAGAGGACAACCAACCCATATGGCCTACAATGACCTATGCTCGATAGAAACTGTCGTCCTTATTAACGCTTATCATTTGGTCGTGAACAGTTTTAAGGACTAATCGATAAATCCTCTCTTTATCGAACTTAAATAGTCCTAAGGACTTCATCATAACAATGGAGTTCATTAGAAGATGAAAGCTTATGATGAAGATGCCAAATATATTTTATTTATTAACAAATTAATTACAATACTTGGTTGCTCAACCGTCAACAGTTTGACGATTGGCTTTTTGGGACACATTTCCCAACAACTCCCACTTGTCCTAAAGCCACTCGGCACAGTATCTAATATCCATCTTCGACTTGTGGTTGTCGAACTCCTTTATCGCCAGGGCTTTAGTGAAGGGGTCGGCTAGGTTCTCCTTTCCGTCGATCTTCTGAAGGTCGACGTCACCTCGATCCACGATCTTTCAGACCAGGTGGAAGTGGCGCAAGATGTGCTTCGTTCGCTGATGTGCTTTGGGTTCCTTCACCTGAGCTATGGCACCAGTGCTGTCGCAGTAGAGCAGGACCAGACCATCGAGGGAGGGTGCTACTCCGAGCTCGTTGATGAATTTCCTCAGTCACACAGCTTCCTTCACGGCATCCGATGCTGTGATGTACTCCGCTTCACAAACAGAGTCTGCCACAGTATGCTGCTTGGAACTCTTCCAGCAGATGGCTTCACCATTCAGAGTAAAGATATAACCCGACACGCTCCTACTGTCATCATGGTCAGATTGAAAGCTGGAGTCTGTGAACCCCACAAGTTTCAGATCTGACTCGCCATAAACCAACCATTGGTCCTTAGTATTTCTCAAATACTTAAGGATGGCTTTAACCACTTTTCAGTGATTTTCTCCAAGATCTGATTGGTATCTACTCACTACTCCTAGTGAGTATGTCACATCTGATCTTATACATGTCATGGCGTACATGATAGATCCCATAGCTGAAGCATATGGGACTCTACTCATACACTCTCTCTCTTCAGGAGTTGTCGGACAATCCTTCTTAGAGAGAGAAATTTCATGGCCTATCGGTAGATAGCCCTTCTTGAAATTTTCCATGCTGAACCTCTTCAGCACAGTGTCTATGTACATGGACTGGATAACCCAAGCATCCTTTTAGATCTATCCCTATAGATTTTCATCCCTAGGATGTAGGATGCTTCACCCAAGTCCTTCATGGAGAACTGTGATGACAACCAAACTTTTATTTCCTGTAGTGCGGGGATGTCATTCCTGATTAAGAGAATGTCATCCACGTACAAGATAAGGAATACCACAACTGGACCATTTGCCCATTTATAGATGCAGGGCTCTTCTTCATTCTTAATGAAGCCATACGTTTTGATCACCTTATCAAAATGCATGTTCTAACTCTGAGAAGCTTGCTTCAGTCCATAAATGGATCTCTAAAGCTTGCACACCTTGGACTCATCTGTGGATGTAAACCCCTCAGGTTGTATCATATACACCTCTTCAGTTAGCTCTCCATTCAGGAAAGCTGTCTTTACATCCATCTGCCAGATCTCATAATCCAGATGGGCAGCTATTGCAAGCATTATCCGAATGGATTTGAGCATTGCCATAGAGGAAAATGTCTCGTCATAGTCAATACCATAACGTTGACGATACCCCTTGACGACCAGACGGGCTTTATAGGTCTCCACCTTTCCGTCTGCGCCCCTCTTCCTTTTGAAGACCCATTTACACCCAATGGGTTTAACCCCTTCCGGTGGATCAACCAATGTCCATACATCGTTGACCTTCATGGACTCCATTTCAGATTTCATGGCTTCAAGCCATTTCTCAGAATCAGATCTCTGCATTGCATCCATATAGGTGATCGGATCCTCATTATTCTCATCAAGTTCGATGGGATCACCGTCTCGGATCAAGAAACCATAGTATCTGTCCGGCTGACGTGGTACTCTACCAGATCGCCTTAATGGTGCAGGTATATTGGGCTCCGAATCTGATCTAATCATATCCGACTCAGGTTCAGCTATTGGTGTCAGTCCTTCTACCTGTTGAACTTCATCAAGTTCAACCTTAGAGGCAACGGTTCCTTCACCAAGAAATTCCTTTTCTAAAAAGATTGCCTTAAGGCTGATGAACACCTTTTGTTCATCAGCATGGTAGAAAAAATATTCTTTTGTCTCTTTGGAGTATCCTATGAATGAGCATTTGTCAGACCTAGGTCCAAGCTTGTCTGTGACTAATCGTTTGACATAGGTCGGGCACCCCCAGACACTAAGGTGTGAAAGTACTGGCTTACGCCCTGTCCATATCTCATATGGAGTCTTAATTACAGACTTACTTGGAATCCTATTTAACAGATAACAGGCCGATTCGAGTGCATATCCCCAGAAGGATATCGACAAGCTAGCAAAACCCATCATGGATCAGACCATGTCTAACAGAGTTCGATTCCTCCTTTCAGACACACCATTATGCTGTGGTATTCCTGGAGGAGTCTATTGGGAGAGAATCCCATTCTCTCCTAGATATGTGAAAAATTTACTAGAAAGGTATTCTCCTCCTCGATCAGATCGAAGAGTTTTAATACTCTTCCCAGTTTATTTTTCTACTTCACTTTGGAATCGTTTGAACATTTCAAATGAATCCGACTTATGTTTCATCAGATAGACATATCCATATCGGGATAGGTCATCCGTGAAAGTTATGAAGTAGAAATATCCACCTTTAGCACTGGTGCTCATGGGCCCGCATACATCAGTATGTACTAGGCCTAAGAGCTCAGTAGCTCTCTCACCTTTTTCAGTAAAAGGTGACTTGGTCATTTTACCAAGAAGATAAGACTCACAGGTTGGAAGTGATTCACAATCACTGACTTCGAGGATTCCCTCTTGAGTCAACCTGTTTATTCTATTCTTGTTTATATGACCTAGCCTACAGTGCCATAAGTAGATATCTGACACACTATCTAATCTAGGGTGCTTGCCAGTTGAATAGACTACATTAACAGGTTGTGATAACATATACACACCATTGTTCAAATGTCCACAAAAAATAGTAACACCATTCTTAATGATATTACAAATTTGTCTCTTTAGTGAAATTTCATAATCATTTTTGGCCAGAAGGCCTACAGAAATGATATTTAAAAGGAAACTAGGACAGAAATGACAATCATTAAGAACAACGATATGGGATTCAAATACAAGTTTCAAGATTCCTAATGCTAGAACTGGTCTTCCATCTCCAACGTTCAGGAACCTCTCGCCTTGCTCAAATCTCCTACTGACCTGCAACCTCTGCAACGAATTGCAAATATGGTAAGGGCTACCGGTATCCAATACCCAGTCAGTTATATCACAAATAGAGAAATTGCAAGGAGTTATCATATAAATACCTTGCCCAGCAATAACTTGCTGCTTTCTCTGCCTGTTCGGGTCTAGGGAGGCAATGTACTGGGGACAATTCCTCTTCCAGTGCCCCCGCTTCTTGCAAAAGAAGCATTGAGCTTGACTCTTATCGGGTTTGATCTTTTGGTCTGACACTGCACAGATGTCCCAGCCTGAACTTGCACCTTCTTCATTTTCTTCTTCTTGTTCTTCTTCCCTTTCTTAAAGGGTCGAGAACCAGAAGACGAACCTCCCACTAAGTTCACCGACTCCTTATGGAGTTGGTGATCTTTCTCAAAGTTCTGAAGCAACCCCAGTAATCCATGATAGTTTAGTTCAGGCTTTGTCATTCTATAATGAGTGAGGAATGGGAGATAAGACTTGGGCAGCGAGTTCAGTATTGCATCTTTCCCAAGCTGCTCATGCAAGGGAAAGCCGAGCTTGCTCAATCATTCCATCAGCTCGATCATGTACAATACATGATCAGTGACAGAGGCACCATCCCGCATTTTGGCGTTGAAGATGGCACAACTAGTCTTGTGCCTCTCCACGTCATCGGATGTGCCAAAGACATCCTCCAACACTTGAAGCATGTCCTTTGGCTGAGCCATCTCGAATCTGTGACTGAACTCGTCGCTCATAGCAGCCAGCATGATACAGCACACCGTGGTCCGGTCACTGAGC